>NC_142143.1:28369545-28521060 GCF_024610735.1 Ursus americanus
ACCAATAACGTTTGAAATGTAGAGATCCTGATATTTGAACTGACTTTGCTGTATCCTTGAAGTGCTCACCCAGGAGAGTCAAATACAGGAAACGCAGTAGATGATAACATTACTACATGGAAGCCACTGTCACCAGGCTTCTGGACACAGCACCTTGGGAATTGGAGTTGAATATACTTCTGCATCAGTGTGGAATATTTAAACAGCCTGGTATGAAATGAAAACTTCCTAAAGTACTGATTCGGCTCTGTCAGTCTTGCAAAGAGCAAATCGGAGGGCATTAAAACTCTGGTGGCCTCGGTTTCAAACTAAAAGTGCGTTGTGTTTGGTTCATATACATACTTAAAGCCAACATGTTAAAACGGTGATACATCATGCAAATACCTGATTTCTGGCTTTTCCTTAGAAATTAGTATCATCTAAAAATATGCAGCCAGATTTCCTTGTCGCCACAACAGATTGAAAGAGAGGCAGAGACCTGAGCCAGGGAATGTATTTCCCACAGGACACATTGTTCTCTCTTGTGTCCCTGATACTATGACCAGCTACGGACTGGGGTTCTCATCAACCTTATAGCTTATCTTATAGCTTATTTTTAGTACTAGAAACATTTTTCTTTTCTTCCTGTTACATTTTGTCACTTTCTTGGGTACCTACTAGGAATTTCAGTTTGGGACCCAGGTATTTTTTGGGGTCGCCATTGTCCACAGTCCATGATGAAGCTGCTCAGCCTGATGGGCATTTAATGTTCTTGAATTGTGTCACACGCATTCACCCCTGTCACGGTGCTACACAGTGCCATATAAGGGTGCAAAAGGCACCGTCCCTGCTCATAAGGATCCCAGAATATATGACGACAGAGAGATTCCACAGAATTTTGTGATAAGTGCTCTAACAGAGCGAGTGCATCAAATATTATCATAGAAAAACACGGGAGAGCAATATCAATTCATCCTCAGCTGGGACTTCGGGGAAGCTTTTGACAGAGAAGACAATGCCTGGACTACACTCTGAAGAACGTATGAAGCTTAGAAGATAAGCATTTAATAATTGTGAGAATAATAATAATGCTCACAATTCTTTGATACTCCTTTAAAAAAAATACTGCTTTTCCTTGTTATGGAAGAACTGGACCCTCTGGTGTCCCTTTACCCTCTCCATCCTCATCTTCAGGATAACATGGAGGTTCAGCACTCCTTCCACCTTTCCTCTGCTTCCCAAGAACCCTCAGAGCTCAAAGAGGCTCTATGGTCCTCCACTAATTTTAGTGTATTTCTTGTGTGGGTAAAATGTTCTTGTGTTGTGCAATATGGAACAATTTATAATTTGCATGAGTATATGTTTTCTGAGTTCTGAGCAAATGCTTTGAATAATTTGTTGTCTGTGTCTGTGTTTAGAGGATACAGAAATAAACAATGATGGGACATTTTCTGAACTCTAAGGATAATTTGAGATTTAAAAACACAGACATAGTAAAATCATTTCCTAACATACACAGTTATCATTAATTAAGATCTTCTACTATAGAAACAAATAGTATGCTCTCTCTTATATTCTATTTTTCTGAGCTAACTCAACAATGATTATTTATCTTTAGTATAAAGTACAGGACAGAATTAGTGCTTCTTAGTTTTTTTTGGTTTTAAGTGATCTATTTATAAATCACAAAAAAACTGGTAATTATAAAAATAATTGACAGAAGATGAATTGGCAACATTAGAATCAAAGTACAATGCATAGCCTGAGAAATAAGAGTGTTTCTTTTTAAGTTGAAGCAAACACTGTTTGTCAAAGTGTAGAGTCATTTATTATATTTGACCAAATATTGAATTACTTTTTTAAAAAATTTATTTATTTTTAGAGAGAGAGAGAGAAGTGGGGGAGGGGAGGTGTGGGCAGAGAGAGAGTGAACCCCAAGCAAACTCCCGGCAGAGCACAGATTCCCAATGAGGGGCTCAATCCCACCATGAGATCATGACCTGAGCTGAAATCAAGGGTTGGATGTTCAACCGGCTGAGCCACCCAGGTTCCCCCCAAATATTGGATTATTAAATTCATTATCTGAAAAAGAATAGCATAATCTTTATATTATATTTATTCTTGAGTAATCAAATAGGATTAAAGAAATATATTTTTCAAGTCTCCAAAGACATATGTGAAGTTATGTGTATGTGTGTGCGTATACATATATATGTATATACACATATACATGTAATTTTGTGGGATTTGTAAACGATTTATTTATTTATTTGAGAGAGAGAGTATGTGCGTGCAAGCAGGGAGAGGGGCAGAGAGAGAGGGAGAGAATCTCAAACAGACTCCACGCTGCACAGAGCGGAACATGGGGCTTGATCTCAGCACCCTGAGATCATGACCTGAGCCGAAACTAAGAGCAGGATGCTCAGCCAACAGAGCCACCCAAGGAAAAAAACAAACCCTCAAATAAACTGCATGACTGCCTCCTTAAAAACAACCACAAAACAAATAATAGTTTCCCCAGATTTCCCTGAATTTAGATATCTTTTTTTCCCTAAGATTTTATTTATATTTGACAGAGAGGGAGATAGCCAGAGAGAGGGGAAACACAAGCAGGGGGAGTGGGAGAGGAAGAAGCAGCCTCCCAGCAGAGGAGCCTGATGTGGGGCTCGATCCCAGGACCCTGGGATCTCGCCCTGAGCCTAAGGCAGACACTTAACGACTGAGCCACCCAGGCGCCCCTAAATTTAGATATCTTAATACTTTTTATTCTCCCTTTACATATTAGGAAAAGGTATCAAGTTATATCTCAAATTCAAAAATTCTGTATACTCAATCTCTAAACAATACTTATTTAAACATCCAGGCATTTTAAGCTATGCATTTATGTCTCATTTTCCCCATAATTTAACTTAATTTAATGGCACTAATTAATGAAAATTGATGTACTCTTTGTGAGGCGCAAGAACAACTAATGTACTTGGTCCCAAATCATCATTTGAAAGCTATCAATCAATATATTGGAAGAAGCAGCCTTGGCTCTACCATTTTGAAGTGGGACCAAAAGTTAATGGGGGAAGATTGAGTGCACTTTCCACTCAATGTTGGGCTGCTTTTTAAAATACAGTTCACAATTGGCACCAATGATTTTATAATTCAGAGAAAAACAGGAAATTCCATTTAGATTGCTGCCTACATTCTTCTGTTGTTCCAATTGAATTTCTTTGTATTGTTTTGTACTATTATCATGGTTACATTCTTGATCCCACAGTGTGGTGGAAGTGCACAACTTTTAAGGGTCTACTGTTAGAATATCAAACAGCCTTGGTTGTGAGACATTATTAGTTACTTGAATGAGCAGAGTTGTAGCTGAGGTTACAAGCAGGAATCTATTGTACAAGATAGTTATGGGCTATGAGAAACTGACTTGGTTTAAGAGACCAATTCCAGAAAACTTAGATGGGCTTCTCTGGGCTTATAACATAGTGCCCAGAGTTTCATATGAAGCTCATGTGGTGCTAGGGTATTCAATCACATGGGTAGGGTACAGAAGTGGGCAAATTAACACAGCAATGATTATCATCTTGTAATCAGCCTATACAAAACTAAACTCCAGCAGGTAGACTAGGAAAAGGTCATGGAAGTGAATGGCAAGACATAAACAGGGTACAGGGGAAACAGGCAAAGGAATGAGTTTCAAGGTATGTTTTTGCTTAGGAACAGATTACTCATTTGACACATATTTATAGATGATTACTATGTGCCAAGTATCTGTGAGAACTGGGAGTGAAAAGTGAGTAAGACTCAGCCCCTGTTCTCAAGGATCTCATCATTGAATGAATTATTAAGGCACTTGCACACACATTGTACACACATGTGTACAATGAAGTAAGTCACTAATTAATAAATGTACCAGAGATTATGAAAGTTTTGATAAGAGACAGCTAATTCATCCTGAGTTGTGTGAAGTAGGGAGATGAAAGGTGTTTCGGATGAGGAAACTGAATGAGCAGCCACTGAAGGTAGTATCTTCAGGGTGGCAGAAGTGAAAAACAGCACAAAGTGAAAATGTTTATCCAGAATTGAGGCTGGTGAAATAGGCAGATGTCAAGTCAGGAGGATTAGTTTTCCATTCATTGATATTTCCGTTTCTACCTTGTACATGATAGGAAGTCACTGAAAGGATTTAATTAGGGGAATTGTATAGGTAAAATTTTCATTTTACCTTGATTATGCCTGCAGCTGTGTAGATGATAGATAGGAAGGGTTAAGCCAGAGGCAGTTTGGAGGTTACTGTAATGGTTCTTTTGAGAAATGATGAGACCTGACCCATGAGAATGGATCTAGTTGAGTTAAGAATAGAGGAGGTAACAGATTTGAGATTTATTTAGGAAATAAAGGAGGAAGAAACAATTTGGCATGCAGAGATAATGCTGTGTGTTCAGCATATCCTGTTGCTTTTTTCCCCAGGCTTGTGGATAGACTACATTTTCTAGCCTTGTTGCAGTTAAAGAGGACTTATCACTTTATACTGACCAGTGAAATATACTTAGAACTATTAGTTATCTCTGGTTCTCACTCATAAAAACTTTTGCAATCTTGCACTGATTCCTCTCACTCCTTTGGATGCATAGAGTTCTAAGGAGTGCTCCAAGACCCCAGCGGAGGGCATAACACTTGGCAGAAGGAGTCTGCATCCCTGAATGACTCTAGGAAAAAAAGCCTTACTACTGACCCATATTAGACTTTTTTGTATCTCCTCAGTCACTTGTTTGTTATAACAATGATTTATGTTACCTAAGTGAAAAAAAATGAACCAATATGAACATGTTTAAATGGGAAAGTATTTCAGTTTTGACAGGATGAATTTGAGGTGATTATGAAGTGATTACCAAGAAGGTGAAACCTTAAGTAGACAAGGTCATTCAGCAGAATGGTTGACTAAAGAAAATAGTAAATAAAGAATGAAATTCCGGAAGCACCAAAAGTTAGGAGTCACAAGTATAAGAAAAATAAGGAGCTGAAGCTGGAGACAGAGTCAAGGTCAAATCAGAAGGGATGTGACTTTCCCTTTCAAGGTGTTAGAACTTTACTTTTGAGATGATGGAAAGTCTCCAACTGATTTAATCAAGGGAGTGCTATGGTAAGATTCTCATTTCAGCTAGATTGCTCTTGTAGCTCAGGAGATGACATGTGTGGGCCTGAAGTGTTAGAGAGGAGGTGAGAGGCTACCACAGTAGCCTCATGGTTAACATGAAGCTGTCTTTGAAACAAGTGAAGTTCCAAGGGAAGAAAATACATCTAATACAGAGAGTGATCAAAGGTGCCAAGTACAAGAGAAAGTTTTCATTTTTATAACATTGTGTTTGGCAATATGACAGTCAACAGGGGTGTTAGCCATCTTGTGGTGAGAGTGAAGCCTGACTAGAAGTGGGGAGAGACTGCCAAGGTAGTCAGGCTTTGGTGGAAGGCAATGGAAGAAACTGGGTTGTAGCCAGAGACACGTATTTAGGGATAAGTGATTTTTATTGTTGATTTTTGTTCGGAAGGAAAAGATGCTAACATGTTTACATACTAAAGGGAAAAAGTCAGAAAAGAAAGAGAGAGAGCTTGATTACACAGGAAGAGGAGAAAAGTGAGGCAGTCAAGTCCCAGAGTAGGAGTGGCATTAAAGACCAAATTGGTAGTGGAGTGCACTTGAATAGAACATGAGGAAAACATCATCAGAAACTAGAGGAAAAGAAGTGAGAGCTCCTGCATTAATGTCTACAGGTGTGGATGGCTGAAAGATGGGATGATTCATACTCTACTTCCCCTACCTTCTCTAGAAAAGATGAGCAAGCATATTGAACAAGGGAATGGGAAATGCATTTTTAGATGATCATTGAGAGCACTGAAACATTAAAACCAAAGACAAATAAAAATATCTATACATGGTAGTAGAAGTTATTTATTTTTTATCAAAAAACTTTGAGGCCAAAGACAATGACTGGTATGAAGTTTGCAAATCTTCATTATACTGAGTAGTTCAAGTATTAGATTTCAGTTTCTAAAACCAATTATTTTGCAGTAACTTTGGGCTTTAGAAAGCAGTGATATTTTATGATGAACGCTATAATTGCTGAGCTACCTTTTCTACTGACCATGAATATAAACATATTTACCATATAATCAAAAAATAATGGGGCAACTGGGTGGCTCAGTCAGTTAAGTGTCAGCCTTCGGTGCAGGTCCTGATCCCAGGTCCTGGGATCGAGCCCCACACTGGGCTCTCTGCTCCCCCTGCTTGTGCTTTCTCTCTATCTCTCTCTGTCAAAGAAGTAAATAAAATCTTACAAAAAAATTAAAATAGCATGAACTGTATAGTTACATGGGGCCCTTCACCCATCTTCACTTATGAAGCCCATCTGGGAACACAGGTAGACAGGAGTTCATTCCATCAGTAATTCTACTCACATATCATCCTAAAGCATGAGCATAAGACAAGAAAAAAAAAAAAAAACACCTGAAATGGAAATCAAACGGTATCTGCTCTTTCTTCATGGGAGCATTTTATGAAATGAAGATTGCCTATAAAATAAGCCACATATGGTGTCGATGACAAAATCAAAACTATTCTGGAAATGTCAGACACCACGACTTCTGACTTTTCCTTAAATACTTGGGTTGAGTTGGAAGTTTCTTCTCAGCACTGTCTTTTCAAACCAAACATGCCTCTGACATAGCACTCTACATAAGGGAATTAGTTTCCCTTACCTGCCTCCCCTAAAAAACTTAGTCCCTTGAGAATTGTGACTGTAGTTTGTTCAGTTACATTTCTAGAACTTTGAAGGCTGCTTAGTACATTGTAGGTAATCATTAACTGGTAATTGAATAATATATTGAAAATAAGTGAATTACTCAATACATAAGTGGGTGAATATTCTCATATTCAGAAAAGATAGAGATTTCTCTGGTTTCATTCCAGGCCTCACAGGTTAAGCTACAGTTTATTTCCTCAAAACAAAAATGAAACAAAAGAAAAACAAACTTTTCCATTGTTGGTAGTAAGAATATGCAGAACATGTACCTCATTTTTACATACAATAGCTGCTGTGATATCCTCTCTTACTTGTTTAGAGAAATGGCAAAAAAGCAAAATGTGTGCCATTACATTCAAGAGTAACACTTCTTTACACAGTACAATTAGTAAAAGACTGCTTTCTGGCCTAGTCTTCTATAGCTCAGGAAGAGAAAGTTCAATTAACAGTTAAAGCCCTGCTACACTGCAGCAGGGATATAAACCACACACTAGACAGTGCTCTTCTATCGGCTTTTTGGGTATGCTAAGCAAAGAAGAAGCATGGAAACCGTTCTGCTGATTCTTAAGGGTTACCAAATCTCTACTTTGTGTTCATTTCTTAAGATTTTATTTTGAATTCATTTCGGTTTTGTGAGAAAAGATGAGAGAGTTGACTGAATAGTCATTTTATAGCCAAACCATTACACCTACAAATAAAATCACTTACTTCATGAAATGCATTGCTCATAATATTAATAAATAAAATATTACTTCCACTAATTGTTATTATTTTACACACTTGAAATCTTATTAAAATAAGTTCATATTGAATAACTTCTTACAAGATCAAATATTCAGAGGCTATATTCAAATTTGAGACTTACAAATTTTCCAAAAATGGTAGTTTTAGCCCAATTGAAAAATGACTGATAATTTTAACACATTATTCAATGCACTGGTACTAATTTTGAATTGTTTTGGAATTATTTCTCTCTTCTCAAGTGAATTCATAGCATTAGTACTTCCAAATTCAACCTGTCACAAAAAGATGATTTAAGTGCAAAGAGCATTAGACATGTAGATATTAAAGGAGTTACACCGCTCTGTGATTTGAAGCAAGTCACCTAACCACTCTGAGCTTTATTTTATTTTCCATCTGTGAAATTACCATATTATGAACGGTTTTATCTCTTTTGGAGAGTTTTTGTGATGATCAAAGGATATTCCTCAAATACTACTTACATAGAAAGTATTTTTAAATACTAGATGATTACATTTTCCCACATATTAGAAGTAATTTGGAACTACTTGATCAATTGCTTGCATGTTAGCCAGAATTTGTTTCCTTCCATTATGTTTTTGGGATTTTCTTCACAGTTGAAAACATCAATCAATAAATGTAATATATGAACACTCTCTGCTTTTGCTCCAAATTGGCTTATTCTCTTTTCCTTAAGTACTAATTATATTACGAGAGAATTAAAGAGAGTAAAGAGGCAGTTACATACTTCTAACAGAGGCAGTTATGTACTTCTAACTGGCACTTCTAACTCTTCTAACAGGCTATTCTGGAGCTCAATTAGAATATTCCTGATTTCCTATTGGTTCTAAGAGTGGGAACTAAAATTTTTCTTTGAGATATACTCTTTGTCCTAGTGAAAGGTGATTAATTAAATCTAAAATTATATCACGTCATTACTCATTTACTTGAAGAAGACCCGAGTCAGTAAAATAATTCAACTATGGGTGTTTCAGATTAGTACATTTGTCATTTTACATGATGATTTGATAGCTCACTTCACTGGTAGAAGGGTGACTCTCTGAAGAGATTACTCTCATGCAAACTTGTTTTGTTTTGGCTCTTGTATAAGAAGTGCTATAATGCTGGGCTTCAGGAGTAGAAGTTAGAGAATATACCAGAAGAGCACGGATTCTTTCAACATCCCTCAAATATGTGCTGACTATTGTTGGATAGGACAGAGTTCCTGTAACATAACATCAGCACGTAGGCTAAGGAGAAAAATTGTCAATAATGACTGCCCTGTGAATGGACGTGTCTAGTGGAGACATATCTGAAGTCAGGTTTTGAGTTGTCCTTTCTTGCATTACAGTTAGACTTCACTATCTTCAAGCCTGGGGAAAGCTAAAAAAGGAAAGCTCCCCATGTTAGTTTCTTGCGGTTGCTGTGTCAAATTACCACAACTGGGTGGTTTAAAACAACGGAAATGTATTTTCTCATAGTTCTGGAGGCTAGGCATTCTAAACCAGTATAACTGGGTCGAAATCAGTGTCAGCAAGAATGATCCCTCTGGAGGCTCTAGGGGAAGGATCTATTCCCTGACCTTCCAGCTTCTGGCAGCTCGTGGCATTCCCTGGACTCCAATTTTCAAGGCCAGCACCCTCAAATCCCTTCCTGCTTTGTCTTCACATCACCTTCTCCTCCATGTGTTTGTCAAATCTCCATCTGCTTTCTCATAAAGACACTTATTATTGCATTTAGGACCCACCTGCATCATCTACAACGATCTCTCCGTCACACAATTCTTACTTTAATCACATCTGTAAAAACAAACAAAGAAACCACCTTTATGTTTTCCTTATAAAGCAACATTTGCAGGTTCCAGGGATTAGTACTTAATTTCGTTGAGGGGGCATGATTCTGCCTATCATACTAGTACTCTTTCTATCTTTATAGTGGTAGCCAGAGTAATGCTGACCATTTAATTCAAATCTTCCAACATACTCTTCAAAAATGATGAAGTTAAGAAGAATAAATGGGGTAAAGCCCACACTTACGGCATTACTAAGAGAAAGACAACACCCAATCATCAAATTCCCTGTAAGCACAGAAAGCACTCTCCCACTTAAGGAGAGGCAGTGCAGCTTAAGAAAAACAGCACAGGAGACAGAAGAGGCTTGTCCCAAAGTTGACCTAAAATAGCCACCAAAAATTAAAGTCTGTCTTACGTAAAAGAAAAAAAAAAATACTGAAAAGGAGTTGTAGGAGATTAGAGCGCTTATTTTGAAAGGGGACATAAAGACCATATGTCTACATGCACAAAAAATGTGTACGTGACTTCATAGCAGCTTTATTTATAATTTTAAAATTTGCAGGTATTATAAATGTTTATGAACAGATGAATGGATAATCAAATAATGGTATATCCATACAAGGAAAAATTCAGCAATAAAAAGAAATGCCCTTCACCTAAATGTGATTCTGCTTCTTTGAAATTTATGCTCACATCTATCAACCTACGCCATGTCATTGCTCCACAGACAAAAAAACAAAGTGGGCGAAGAGAAAACAGGCCTATGATAAAATCAGAATTCACCTTCGTACTTGCTGCTCAATTGTGCTATTTGAATATTGCCAATACAGAGTTTTAAAGTTTACCACATTTTAAATTAACTATCTTTTAGGACATCATCTACTGTCATTCAGACCTTAATGGTTTTACTACCTGGTCATGACAGTTCTGTGTGCTTCTCTGGAATTGCTGTATTGTTCACCTAACAATGGTTCTAGTAGACTTCTCTTAGTAAGCTGTATTTTGAGTCTCGTCATTCTTGATGCTGTAGCATCCAAAAACCAATCACTTCTTTTTTTTTTTTTAAGATTTTATTTATTTATTCGACAGGATAGAGACAGCCAGCGAGAGAGGGAACACAAGCAGGGGGAGTGGGAGAGGAAGAAGCAGGCTCCCAGCGGAGGAGCCTGATGTGGGGCTCGATCCCATAACGCCGGGATCACGCCCTGAGCTGAAGGCAGACGCTTAACCGCTGTGCCACCCAGGCACCCCCAAAAACCAATCAGTTCTATCACCTGCACTGCTACAACTCTGATCCAAACCACTATTAGCTCTTACTTGCATAGTTGCAGTATTCTTCCCCTGCTTCTGAATTTGTTCCTCTATGATGTATCCTCCGATTTAAATTCAAGTCACATTATGTTATTCTTTTTTTCAAAACTTTCCAATGACCACATCTCATTCAGAGAAAGAGCCAAAATCCTTACAGCAGTCTGCTATAAGGCCCTTAGATAATATGAAGGATCAGATTATCCAGTCACCTCATGTGGATCAGAGGTCTTTCTCAGTATCAACCTTTACTGATAATTTCAAAAATAAAAGTAATCATGAGGCACAGGCAAAGCAAAGAGATGTCTAGGATACAACTCCCCATATCCTTTCCCACTGCATCAGGATTTGCTCTGGTGCAGAGTAACATATGAAATCTTGAAATAATATATGCACCTTATTACTTACTCAAAGGTTTCTGTTTGGGTAATGAAAATATCTCTATTTTATTCTCAGGTTCGTGATATTTTTCTTAGAACTATGTCCTATGAATCCATCAATTCTAAGTTTGTTTATCACATGCAATCCTAGATAGATCAGGCGTACCCAGCCGAGAGCATTCCATAAACAAGTATTCTCTGGCTAGCAAATACAGATAGCTTGTTTGCCAGAAAGGTTGTTATCAGCATGTGGACAATCATATGTGATTGGCTCATCTTTTTTTCTTTCCCTCAGGTGTTCCCTTTTAAGGATTGCAGGCCTGCTCCTTACCCAGTTTTTTCCCAGGCCCCCACCAGATTTGGCTTTCATTTTCTTGACAGCCTCATCTCCCACTTATCTTACCCTACTCCATTCCACGTCGGTCATTCCAGTCTCGTTTCTTGTCCTCAAAGATACCAAACTTCTGTTCTAGGACTTTCAGATTTGCTAATCTTTCCATCTGGTAGGTACCCTCAGATACCTGTACAGCTAGCTTTCTTTTTTTTGGTTCAAGTTTGCTCACAAGTCTCTTTGCTCCAAACTTCCTATATGTATTAAAATCCCCTTTTCCCTCTAGTACTCCCTATACCCCTCTATTTTATTTCTCTCCATATCATCTATCATGACTTAATGTACAGATATTTTACTTATACATGGTTGTATTGCTCATCTCTCACCACTAGAATTAAGACCTGAGATTGATGGGTTGATTGATTGATATTTATTTTTTGCTATTTCATCCACTGTTATATCCCCAGTATTTTGAATGATGTCTGGGACTAAGCAATGCCTCAGTTAAATGTTTGCTGGATGAATGAATGAATGAAATAAAATAAACATCACTTAACTTTATATTGTAACCCACAACAGCCATAACTTTTATCTAATTCTCCTCTCACATCTATGAATGAGAGAATGTCAAAATCATTTCACAGAGTAATTACATTATACAATATTATCTCCTTTGGTATGCATTCACTTGGACTTTTTTGCTCTCAAATGCTTCTTCCATTTAGTTAGCAGGTTATTTCTTTTCTTTTTTTCCATGAAAATTGCATATTTTCTTTCTACTTACTTTCCTTCCATTATAGTCCATTCATGTTGAGGCAAGACAACACTTGCTGCAATTTCTATAACCTAAGATATACCCAGGTTGTCCCTTGACCTTACTGGAACATTTTTCAAGCACTAAAGCCTGAATTAGGAGTCTCATCAGCTTATCTATTCCTAGCTTTTGATAATATGACATAAAAACTTTATATACCCGATGGAGACATCATGGAGAATGTCAGTTTCTTTCTCTAATTTTGTTCCTCAAAGATCTATTGATCCCAGAGTTCATGATTCATTAAGTTATTGAGCCGATTATATAACCAAGACTACTATGAAGTACCCTACATATACCAGACATTTTACGATATCCTGGAATTCACAGCTGGAAAAAGTATGGTCCTCTCCACCATTTTATACAGATATTATACTCATAAATATACCATTGCAATTCAGTTTAAGTGCTATATTTACAATATTTATAGAACTGCTAGGAGAGCTCAGAGGAAGAAGAACCTGTTTTGCTTGGGCTGATTATTTCTGTTTAGTTGTTTAGAGCAAATTAGAAGTAGTAGGTGGAGTCCCTCTTACATGTTGCTTCATTTATATTTTTCTAATTTCCATGTGGGCACAGAAAGATGGATATATCTCTCATGGTTATTCTGTGAGAACATGGTGTTTGTAGCCTATCTAGCATGCTTTATAACACGAAAAAAGGGGCCCATATTGAATTTCGTCTTCTAAAAATTAATGATAGCAATGTGCAATTAGTCGCATTGTGAGCATTAAATAAAAGTATATGATTGGAATATGAAACATAATGTCTGGCCAGGAATGGTGGCTTGAAAAACCCGTGCAGTACTGTAAATTACTGCCCAGGCTTTGGAATCAGATAGTCCTAGTTCAAAATCATGCTCTACCACTTATTAGCTGCGTAATCTTGGGTAGGTTGTTCCATCTCTCTGTGCCTAAATTTCTTCATGTATAAAATTAGGATGATAACCATACCCAGTTCATAAAAATGCTTGAAGAGTAAATATGATCATTACATGTAAATCACCAAGAAAAATGCTTGACATATAGTAGCAAAGAATAACATTACCCTTTATTATTCTTCTCCTTCTTTACTACACTTATTTTAAGGAGTTTTATGAAAATAATGTTCAAAGACAATGCTACCTAACAATTCAGAGTGAATAGGCTGCTACTATGTACAGATACTCTTCTTTTTGGCTTATAAACACCTTTACTGACTAATGCTTAATCTTCCCACCTCATCCATATGTGTTTGCCTTTTTATTTTCATTTCACCTCCTGCCATATAATTTGACTCAGCATTACGTTCATTCTGTAATTTGTGTGTGTGTGCTTTCCTGTCTGCTTATTGGGTTGTCTGTGAACAAATATCAATTAACACTTCTATAAATGTAAACACTGAAATTATTTAAAAAGCTGAAAAATGCCCCAAATAAAGAGCTTGATACTACCACATATTTTCATTAAAACAGATATATTCTATTTGAAATTTTATTTACAACATTAAATCATTATTGTTTAGTACTTTGTTCTATTTCTACTTTTTGAACAACTGCATAAGCATAGGCTTGATGTATGTCCAACATTACCTAATCCTGTCTCCTTCTTACTACTACTGAGATAGCTTAATAGGAACTCAGAAAAAAACCAAGGGCATCCTAACAAATACTCCTTAGGTAAATAGAAGGTGGCCTTTGGGATGTTTAAATAATTTCGTACTTTTATTGAGGTGAAGTATAAAATAATGATGGAAATAATTTTATGGGCAGCAGTAAATGTTCAATCTGGCTAGAAAACGTTCATCTCAAACTTATTTAGAATTATCTCACAGGAAAATCCTTGTCTTCCTAGAATAATTGCTAAGTGCCTTCCGTTCACTGTATTTTCTGGTTTGCCCTGGTTATCAGGAATCTCAAAAGCAACACAGCAAGTGTGTTGACTTTGAAAAAATTGTATTCATATTTATTCATTCCTTGTGGTTTTTAAAATTATTTATTTAAATTCAATAAGCCAACATATGGTACATCATTAGTTTTTGATGTAATGTTCAATGATTCATTAGTTGCGTATAATATATCCAGTGTTTATCACATCACATGCCCTCCTTAATGCCCATCACCCAGTTACCCCATCCCCTCACCCACTTCCCTTTCCGCAACACTCAGTTTGTTTCCCAGAGTCAAGAGTCTCTCATGGTTTGTCTCCCTTTCTGATTTCTTCCCATTCAGTTTTCCCTCCCTTTCCCTATTGTCCTCTGCACTATTTCTTTTATTCCACATATGAGTGAAGCCATATGATAACTGTCTTTCTCTGATTGACTTATTTCACTTAGTATAATACCTTCCAGTTCCATCCATGTCAATGTGAATGGTAGGCATTCATCCTTTCTGATGGCTGAGTAATATTCCATTGCATATATGGACCATATCTTCTTTATCCATTCATCTGTTGAAGGACATCTCAGCTCCTTCCACAGTTTAGCTATTGTGGATACTGCTGCTAAGAACATTGGGGTGCATATGGTCCTTCTTTTCACTACACCTGTATCTTTGGGGTAAATACCCAGTAGTGCAATTGCTGGGTCATAGGATAACCTTATACCTGTGATTTTTTAAAGTACAATTTATTTTTATATTAACCTTATTGTTATACGTTGTTATAAAGTCACTCGATTCTTTAGCGAGGGAAAGGATTAGTATATTCAGTACATTAACAACATCTTCAAGATCCGGAAAACCTAGCAAATAAAGACAGTTAAGTCTCTTTTCCCACATCAATAAACTAATAGCTCTTGTTGATAATAATGAAAATTACAGGTAAGATAATGGAACCATATTTGTAAACCACAATAATACAAAATTTCTTCACACTCCCATATTAAGCTGTTGATTGTTAATTACATTTTGAAAGGAGAATTAGACTGAGGTCTATAGAACAAATTCCTCTGGCATGCATGGTCTCAGAATGAAAAATGATATACTGATAATGCTTTCCTCTTGATATATATGAAAATTCCTGTGAGTTTCTTTTTCACTTCAATTATTTACTTTAAGAGGAGTCCAACATTATCTTTCTAGGAATAAGAATACCCCACCAGTGGAGCATGAATCAGTGTCAATCACTGACATGAAAGTTCTACTATATCCAATAATGTCGGCGAGAGCCGTGCTAAACCACATAGAGGTACCTATAACTGGAATCCAACTGATAACCAAATCCCCCCAAACAGTCACATGAGCTCTCCTTTCTCAGTATCCCCCTTTCATACATCTGTCATCAGAAGTAAAGCAAAGCAAGAAACTAGAAGAGAACTTGTGCAACTCTTAAGGCAATCAAAGTGTGCTGATATATCTACCTACACATTTGCCAAATTATAAAGAAAAAATCCAATTTAAAAATAAAAATAAGACAGAATCTTTACAGAGGAAAACATGTGAATATGGAAGATGAAATGTGAATATCAAATAAACTATGGTCAACATCATCCAAATTATTTTTTTTCATTTAAATTCCAGTAATTAACATATAATGTATTATTGGTTTCAGAGGTAGAGGTCAGCGATACATCAATCTTATATAATACCCAGTGTTCATTCCATCACATACCCTCCCTAAATTTTTTAAAAATGAGATGTCTATAAGTTTTTATTCAGGTTATCAAAATTGAAAATATCACAAAGAATTAGAACATCCTCATACATTGTTTATGGCCACATGAATTTCTACATTTGGGGGAAGATACTTTTTTTTTTTTAAGATTTTATTTATTTATTTGACAGAGATAGAGACAGCCAGCGAGAGAGGGAACACAAGCAGGGGGAGTGGGAGAGGAAGAAGCAGGCTCATAGAGGAGGAGCCTGATGTGGGGCCCGATCCCATAACGCTGGGATCACGGCCTGAGCCGAAGGCAGACGCTCAACCACTGTGCCACCCAGGTGCCCCAGGAAGATACTTTTTAATCTCTTTAAAAACAGAAGGGATATATTTTTACTCCACAATCCCAAATCTGGGGATCAGTGATGCAATGTAAAAGTATCAATACATTGTATACATAAACAAGAATGCTTACTGCAACATTGTTTATATAATGAAGAATAAAATTCAAAGACTAGATGGCTAATGTGCTTTTTGAAAATCAGTGCCATTCTCCATTCTTCTTACTTGTTTAGTGACCTGGGAGGGTGATCTGTGAGAATTGCATCGGGGATTTCTTACATTCTGACACTCTTCCACTCAGATTTAGATAGTGAGGGGAAGTAAGAGAAGGGTGTAAGCCTGGAGTTTTATTCCCCAGCTGCATTCCCTGCTAGGTTTGGTTAAGTCCCTCAACCAAAGGCCACAACTCCTATCAAGAATTAATCTTCTGGACGCTCTCTCTGACTTCTAGTATCTACTCCCTTCTCTTGTCCATTCTGGATTGGGGGAGGGGGGGTTGGTGTTAGTGGTTCCTTGGTGTTACTAGCCCTTTGTTGTTGTTTGTTTTTGTTGTTGTTATCATTTTTCCTAACTGCTTTTTAAATAGTCACTTTATTAAATTATCTTCAGCTTGAATATGCCATTTGGTTCCAACTGGGATACTGACTGATGCATCTATCAATAAAAGAATGGTTCAGTAAATTCACATTGCTATACCCAGAAAGTGCATTAGATCTACATGTTTTGGCTTAGAAGAATATGTGTAAAATAGAGTGAGAAACCCAATTTAATAGCAAAATATGCCAATAACAAAAAGAAAAGACAAGACACTAAGAAAAGATACACGTAACACAAATAACTGAATATATATTAGTATCCAAATTAACACAAGAAATCTCACAAATCAATTAGAAAAGACAAAAACCTCAGCTTTAAAAATATGTGGCAAATAATATGAATGAATAATTTGCATAAGACAAATCAATAAACTAATATATGATATACATACATGACAAACACAAAATGTTCTATTTTACTTATAATCTGAGAAATATAAATTAAAAGAAATGCCATTTCACATACACTAGATTTCTAATATGAATTTTTTTAATATGTTGGAGATGATCCAGAGCAAAGGTAGTACCAATAAGTAGAGAAATGTATAACATATATTTGACAAGTATGCGCATATGCTTTGATGTAGTAATTTCACACCTAGATATAGTCTCTCAAGTAGGAGTCAGCAAATTTAGCCTGCATCAAAATCAGCTGAAGATCATGCTAAAACACAGATTGCTGTCCCTACCACCAGAGTTTCTAATTTGGTAGGGCTGGGGTGGGTCCTAAGAATTTCCATTTCTAAAAAGTTCTCAAATGATGCTGCTGGTCTAAGGCCCACACTCTGAGAATGACTCCTGTAGCGAAACTCTTATCCATGCACACAGTAAGATATGTAAAAGACTGTCCATTGCAGCACTGTTTCCAGTAGTAAAAATTGGAAACAAACTTTAAGCTCATTTACAGAATAGATGTATAATTTGGAGTATACTTATATCATGAAATATATAATTTGGAGGATACTTATACAACTAAACAAAAACTACCTGTATAAATATCAGTTAAACTAACACAATATTGAGTAAAAAAAACTATTTGCAGAAGGATAAATTCAGTATGTTACTTATATACATTTTTATAACAGGTAAAACAAACAATTTGTTATTTGTGGCTAAACATTTATACGTGCAATTATTTTTAAAAAATGTGTGGGAATGGAAATTCTAGATATAAAATAGTGATAAACTCTGAGAAAGGAGAAAATAGGATTTCGGAGAAATAGACCATGAGATTCAGCTGAATCTGTAAAATACTGTATCTTAAGCTGAGTTGAAGAGCTACATGGGCATTCATTATATTAGTCACCACAACGTTTTATGCATGAAGTCTTTTTTTTTTTCAATTACATTTAATTAGTTAACGTACAGTACAATATTGGTTTCTGGAGTAGAATTCAGTGATTGATCACTTACATACAACAACTGGGGCTCATCACAAGTGTCCTCTTTGATACCCATCACCCATCTAGCCCATCCCCCACCCACCTTCCTCCATCAACCCTCAGTTTGTTCTCTGTTGTTCAGAGTCTCATGATTTGTTTCCTTCTCTCCTTTTCTTCCCCCCTTCCCATATGTCCATCTGTTTTCTCTCTTTTTTCTCCATCTGTTTTCTTTCTTAAATTCTGCATATGAGAGAGATTATATGGCTTTTGTCTTTCTCTGACTTATTTCACTAAGCATAATATGCTCTAGCTCCATTCATGTTGAAAATGACAAGATTTCATCTTTTTTTTTTGATGGCTGAGTAATATCCCTGTGTGTGTGTGTGTGTGTGTGTGTGTGTGTGTGTGTGTATCACATCTTCCCCCCCCCCCCCCCATTCTTCAGTCAGTGGACATTTGGGCTCTCTCCATAGTTTGGCTATTGTTGATAATGCTGCTATAAACATCAGCGTGCATGTACCCTTTGAATTTACATTTTTGTAACCTTTGAGTAAATACCTAGTAGTGTAATTGCTAGATCCTAGGGTAGTTCTATTTTTAACTGTTTGAGGAACCTTCATACTGTTCTTCAGAGTGGCTGCACCAGTTGCACTCCCACCAACAAGACAAGAGGGTTCCCCTTTCTCTGTATCCTTGCCAATACCTGTTGTTTCTCATGTTAATTTTAACCATTCTGACTGGTATGAGGTGGTATCTCATCGTGGTTTTGATTTGTATTTCCCTGATGCCAAGTGATGATGAACATTTTTTCATGTTCTGTTAGCCATCTGTATGTTTTCTTTGGAAAAGTGTCTGTTCATGTCTTCTGCCCATTTCTTGACTGGATTATTTCTTTTTTGGGTGTTGAGTTTGATAAGTTCTTTATAAATTTTGGATACTAACTCTTTATCAGATTTATTGTTTGCAAATATCTTCTCCATTCCGTAGGCTGCCTTTTAGTTTTGTTGATTGTTTCCTTCACTATGCAGAAGCTTTTTATCTTGATGAAGTCCCAATAGTTCATTTTTGCTTTTGTTTCCCTTGCCTCTGGTGATGTGTCTACTAAGAAGTTGGTACAGCTCAGTCAAAGAGATTTCTGCCTGGGTTCACTTCTAGGATTTTGATGGTTTCCTATCTCATATTTAGGCCTTTCATACATTTTTAATCTTTTTGTTTGTGGCATAAGGAAGTGGACTAGTTTCACTCTTCTGCATGTTGCTATCCAGTTTTCCCAAAGCCATTTGTTGAAGAGACTGTCTTTTTTTCCATTGAATATTCTTTCCTGCTTTGTTGAAGATTAGTTGACCATATAGTTGTGGGTCTATTCCTGGGTTTTCTATTCTGTTCCATTGATCTGTATGTCTGTTTTCGTGCCAGTACCATACTATCTTGATGACTACAGCTTTGTAATATATCTTGAAATCTGGAATTGTGATGCCTCCAATTTTGTTTTTCTTTTTCAGAATTGCTTTGGCTATTTTGGGGTCTTTTGTGGTTCTACACAAATTTTAGGATTATTTGTTCTAACTTTGTAAGAAATGCTGGTGGTATTTTGATAAGGATTGCATTAAATGTGTAGATTGCTTTGGGTAGTATAGACATTCTAAAAATGTTTGTTCTTCCAATCCATAAGCATGAATGCTTTTCCATTTCTTTGTGTCCTTCAATTTCTTTCGTAAGTGTTCTATAGTCTTCAGTTTTGGACTGTACTAGAGTACAGATTTACCTCTTTAGTTAGGTTTATTCCTAGATATCTTCTTGTTTTTAGTGCAGTTGCAAATGGAATCGATTCCTTGATTTCTTTTTCTGCTGCTTCATTATTGATGTATAGAAATGCAACAGGCATTGATTTTATATCCTGCAACTTTGCTGAATTCATGTATGAGTTCTAGCAATTTTTTGGTGCAGTCTTTTGGGTTTTCTACATAGAGTATCATATCATCTGCAAATAGCGAAAGCTTGATTTCTTCCTTACCAATTTGGATGCCTTTTATTAACTTTTGTTGTCTGGCTGCTGAGGCTAAGACTTCCTGTACTATGTTAAATAGTAAAGGTGAGAGTGGACATCCTTATCTGGCTCCTGATGGTAGGGGAAAGGCTCTCAGTTTTTCCCCATTGAGGATATTAGCTGTAGGTCTTTTATATATGGCCTTCATGATGTTGAGGCATGTTCCATCTATCCCTACTTTGTTGAGCGTTTTTATCAAGAAGGGATGCTGTATTTTATCAAGTGCTTTCTCTATGCACGAGGTTTTTTTTTTTTTTTTAAGCTTTTATTTATTTATTTGACAGAGAGACAGTCAGTGAGAGAGGGAACACAAGCAGGGGGAGTGGGAGAGGAAGAAGCAGGCTCCCAGTGGAGGAGCCTGATGTGGGGCTCGATCCCAGAACGCCGGGATCACGCCTTGAGCTGATGGCAGATGCTTAACGACTGCGCTACCCAGGCGCCCCTATGCACGAAATTTTTAAGTAAAAACCAGTTATGGGGTAACATGCATTTTGTCATATTTGTGCCGCTGCCCTCCACTGGCTTATAGAAATACAGATATGTAGGTATGTAGAAATAGAATTGACTTTTATATATTGAAATTGCGTCCTGTAACCTTGTTGCATTTAATTATTAGTTCTGGGAAGCTTGAGTTTTTTTGTTTTTGTTTTTTGTTTTGTTTTTTCAGATTCTTTGGGATGTTCTACATAGACAAGCAGTTTATCTGTGAACGAAATGGTTTTATTTCTTAATATGTAATCTATGTCTTTTTCTTTTTCTCTCTCTCTCTCTTTCCCACCCTCCCTCCCTTTCTTCCTTCCTTCACTTCTCGTTTTTTGTTTTTTTGTTTTTCTGGGTTTTTTTGCCGTATCGAATTGGCTAGAACTTCTGGTGTGATATTGAGTAAGAACGGTGAGAGGGGGAGTTCTTGTCTTGTTCATGATCTTCAGGGGTGGGGATGGGAGACAGAAAGCATTCCATCTCTCACCATAAAAAATCTTATCTGCAGGTTTTTAAGATTTCCTTATTAGGCTAGGAAACTGCCCTTTTCCTAGTTTGCTGAGAGTTCCTAATCACAAATTTGTCAAATGCTATTTCTATACATATTGGGATGATCATGTAGTTTTTATTATTTAGTTGTTAATATGGTGACTTACACTGGTTGATTTTCAAATGTCGAGCAATAATTTCCTTGGGCTGCTGTAATAAATTACCACAAATGGAGTTGCTTGATACCACAAAAATGCTTGCGCAGCTCTAGAGGGTGGAAGTCCAAAACTGAAGTGTCAGCAGAGCTATTCTCTCTGTGAAGGCCCTAGGAAAGATCCTTGCCTGCCTTTTCCTAGCTTAATTGTGGCTACCCAGCAATCCCTGGTATTGCTTGATTTATACCAAGTTGCAGCACTCCAATTTCTGCCTCTGTCTCCACATGTGCATCTTCCCTCTGTGTGTTTGTATCTCTGCCTGGCCTTCTTATAAGGTACCAGTCATTGGATTTAGGGCCCACCCTGATCCAGTATGACCTTATCTAAATTTAATTAATTATATCTGCAAAGACTCTGTTCCTAAATAAAGTCACATTCTGAAGTTCCATGTGAACAGGAATTTTAAGGACATGCTATTCAACCTGATGAACCTTCCATTTCTGACATAAACCCAAGTTAGCTATGGTATATTTTCTTTTTTATGTAATGCTAAATTCTATTTGCTAATACTTTTGCTGGGGATTTTTGCATCTGTGATCATTAGAGATCACAGATTTCTTTTTTAATAATATCAGTGTCTTGTTTATAATTAAGGTAATTCTACCTAATTATTATTAAGATAAAAAATTCTTGTTTTATTATTAAGGTAATTTATTATTAAGATAATTCTATAAAACAATAATTTCATTATTAAGGTAATTACCTTAATAATTATTAAGGTAATTGAATCAATATTAAGAAGTTCTACTCTTTGAAGGACGCTGTTAAGATTAAAAGACAAGCCAATGACTAGAAAAAAATTTCAAAACATGTATATGATAAGAGACTTCTATTTAGAATATGCAATGACCTTTCAAAATTCAATAGGAAGAAAGCAACGCATTAAGAAATGGGCGAAAAGCTTTGGGCAAACACTTCACTAGAGAAATGAAGATAGTGAACACACGAAATTATGCTCAACATAATTATTCATTGTGCAAATTAAAATTAGAACCACAATGAGACAACTCTGTACATCTATTGGAATAGCTAAAATTAAAGACTTACATTAAATATTGGCAAAGATAAAGAATGGATAGAACTCTCATACATTGTAAATGAGTGTGTGAAATTGTATAGCCCCTTTGGAAAATGGGCTGACATTTTCTTAAAAAGTTAAATATTCACCTACTTATGACCCAGACATTTGAAATGTCAGTATTTAAACAAGAGAAATAAAAGCATATGTCCATTCAAAGACTTGTATGTGAATATTTATAGTGGTTTTATTTATAGTAGCCAAAACTGGAAAAAGAACAAATATCTACCAAGAGTTGAATGGATAAACAAATTGTGTTATATTCATACAATGGAATATGAATTAGAAATAAAACAGCTGAACTCTCAATACATGCTAACACAATGACAAGTATCAAAAACCTTATGTTAAGTGAAAGAAGCCATACAGGAAGTAGTAATATAATGCCTGACTTTATATAAAATAGAAAATGCAGGTATTGTCTGGAGATGCGAGAGAAATCTGGAGAGGGGTAGAAAGAAGAAATTACAAGAAGTCTCAGGAAACTTCTGGGTATGATGGATATGTTGTCTTTTTTGATTATGATAATGATATCACCGGTGTATACAGATGTCAAAATTTATCAAATTGTACAATTTAATATATGCAATTTATTATATGTCAATTATGAACTACTAAGTAAATGTAGCAAGGTCATAGGATAAAAGTTCAATATATGTAAGTCAATTTTAGATTTATGTACGTAAGTATAGCTTTCTATAAGCCAGTTAAGGGCAGTGACACAAATATGGCAAAATACACATGAATCTGTCATTTATTTTTACTTATGAAATATTTTATTAGTGAAATAAATCTATCCTTTGGAGTCCCAGAGTTCTGCTTCTAAGTGTAAAGGTCTTTAAAATGGGTACTTTACCTTTTAAGGTGAGTCCATCTTTGCTTTGATTATCTCATATATAATTCTGGGATTTGTGAATTAATTGGTGTACAATCTTTTGACAACCACAAGGAATTAAGTTTAGTATTGTATGTTGTTCTTTTTGGAAACTATGTACAAAATGAAGGATAAAACTGGAAGAAAAGCCATGCTATAGGAGTGGCAGTTTTTTTCAGTGAAACCTTGAGGAAGGTTATGGAAGACAAGAGAAAGAACTGACTTTCGATGATGCTCTACTCATGGGCCCACATGCTTCCTCTGCCCACTCTGCCAACTATTCATGTTCTATTAATGTCTGTAAGGAAGGAAGGTTGATGAGAAATGGAAAGAAAAGAAAAGAAAAGGAGCTGACTGGTTGTGCTTTCATGTAAATTTTTTTACACGGAGATATAAAATCTTACCAGGTTAGCAAGAGGGGTGGATTGTTTATTCCAGTCTTCTTATACTCTAGGGCCATTCACCCAAAGTGATCCAAGCCTGATTCGGAGCCTGGCACTAATAACTCCTGAAAGGCAAAAAAAACATGTGATAAGGAATCGAACAGAAAAACAACGTGCCTGTTACTGTTAAATGTATGAATGATTTTGCTTGCTATTGCTTTAATAAAAACTAGGGAAGAGATATTTGGAAATTTTCTAATGAAGAGGTAACAACTGAAAATAATGGTACAGTATCTAGTTACAATAATTCAAGAGGGAAATGATGCATTTATTTAATATACACATTTGTAGTTTTATTTTTGGTGTTTGTAAAAAAATAAAAATAGAGGTTTCGGTACATTCACTCTAAGCATTGGCTTATCTGAACATTATTTTACATATAAAAGCTTGATATCTTCAATTTCAACTTTTTTCCTCAAATGTTCTCAGAAACCTTTGAATCTGGGGAGTAATAAATGTACATACCCTTGCATCTCTACCAGGGTGTCTGACTTGCAGGATTTGCACATGTAGCTATTGTAAAATAAGTGAAATAACAACGAATATGTAGATGAATTAATGACTATAATGTCTTAATTCTTTTAATACTGTTTTTAAGGTCTCTTTAAAGGTGTTACAAATTTAGTGCAAGAAAGTTGGCATTATTAGTTTAGCCACAGTTGAGCTACCCAATTGTGGCAAATCCTCTTTGTTAATTACAAAACAGAATTTATTTTAAGAAAGAAGCACAAAGATTTATTTATTAAGCACAAAGTTATTCAGTTTTCATATTTCTTTTGCCAGATAGAGCCCTTAAAATGTTCATTTAGAAGTTATCTATTTTGAAGGATAGTTAACCAGTGGTTATTGTACACTGAACAAAAGCATTTTATTTTAATATTGTATAATGCACCTTGCAACAATTGTTCCTTAAAGTCACCATGCCCACATGTAGTTAATAATAGGTTTGGCAGATGGCCAATATCATCTCTGTTCATTCTTGAAAATATCTGTAAGAAACCACTGCATCTGATTTAAGGGGACCTTATTTTCCACATAAGATACTTGGTTTGCAAATCTACTTCCAGTAAGAGACTGACAGCTACATAAATGAATAAGGGGTTGCAGTGTTAACAATAAGGTATGGTGTGGACTTTGGGAAATTGAGTAATGCATGCCTCTTCTAAAAGTGAAACCATTAATGGGCTTTAGCAGATAGTTATTAGAGCTCCTGGATATTCGTGAAAAATCTTAATATTTTTAATGTTAAATCTCAAAGCTTTGAAATGTTGGCAATTAACTAAAATTATTTTATAATCTCTGCAAGCCAAACAAAAGATAATTATAGATTATATTCAACTCAAGTGCTGTCAGGGTCCTACTTATGTAAGAAAATTTCTATATAGATTAGGTCTTAGTTCACAATTTCAGATTTTTTTTTTAAATTTATGTCCTCACCAGTAGCTTAATAGTTCCCTTAGATAAAGCAACAGATTTATTTGAAGGAGCCAAAATTTTCAAAACTAAAGGAATTTCAGCAATAACATAATTCATGTATCAAGTAAGGGAGCAACATCATATATAAAAATTGTCAGATAAATTGAGAGAGTTCTTTAAGGTCATAAGTTAGGTGAAAACAGACGTGGAAGGACTTGATATCTTTTAGGTCAGAGTTCTTTCCATTATCTCACGGAATCACTTATTTCTTGGCAACATACACATGGAGATATTATAACAAAAATGTAAGATTAGAACAAGAAGTTAAGTATGAGTTCTTAGTCACATCTACCATTTCAAATTTGTTGTTGGTAGAATCTCAGCGTAGGGGAGAATTATGAATTTAAGAACAATAATAAAGAATATTTCTAATGAAAGTCGTTCATTTTCTTAATCATCTTGGCTGTGTAGGGATCCAATGCAGTAAACACATGAAAGGACACATAATCTGCTATAGAAATGTAAAGGATTGTTATAATAATAATAATAATAATAATAATAATAATAATAATAATAATACAAATATACCACTAAAACTACTCAAACCAACACTACTGTAATGCAAAGATGTGGAAAATTAAAATTCATGACATAAATGGGAGGAAGTCCTCAATAATCTACAAATAAGAAATCTTTCCAAAATTATTGAATACTAATGAGCTCTTTGTTTCCCTTTTATTTAATTACTCTCGAGGCTTTTTATTCCATATAGTTTTGGGGTTTGTCTGGGGGGGGTGCAGGAAGGGGTTGTTTTCTGTTGCTTCCTTCCTTCACTGGTTTCCATTAAATTTATTTCAGTTAGCAATTTTTCCATTTCGGTGTAACACATATCTGTTTTAAATCCTACTAATAAGAACAGAGAACACTAGCTTTCTGTCTCAAATTAAATCAACTTTTAATTTTGTTTAATGGATAATTCTAACACGTCTCCATGAAATGCATTTAGCAAAAAGATTTAAAGTGATGAGTTGTTGGTTGTCTTGTATTTTTTGAGTCAATGTGTCATTAGAGGCAATCATCTTGCAATATGCCTTCAAGAGTTGAGTTTTATGCATTCTTATTTCCATCCGGATTAACAGAGCACTGGAGACTTAATCCAAATACAAGATCCTAATATAGGAAAGAAAGCAAGCTCTTTAGGTGTGAAGACACTGAAAGATTTTTGGTTTTTCATTAGTGAAATACGTAAGCATTTGATGATATTTTTTAAAAAGCACAGGACATCTAGTGTGCATTGAGTATAAAGAAAGAATGTCTCTTTGAAAAAAGACACTTGTTTTCAATTTCAATGTTATGAAGAAAATTTAGGACATCAAAAGTACAAAAGTCTGGAGCGCCTGGGTGGCTTAGTCAGTTGAGTGTCGGACTCTTGATTTCCACTCCAGTTGTGATCTCAGGGTCACTGGGTGTGAGCCCCAAGAGTCCCATGAGCCCCCTGTCTGGCTCTGAGCTCAGCGGGGAGTCTGCTTCTCTCCTCCTCCCTCTCCCTCTGCCACTTGCACTGCACACTAGCACTCTTTCTCTCTCTTTCTCTAAAATAGATAAATAAATAAATAAATAAATAAATAAATAAATAAATAAATAAATAAAATCTTAAAAAAAAGTAGAAAGGTCTTCCTACTGGGCTTTATTTCATTTCAATCCAAGAAGACCACTTTGTTCACTTTACTTACAGATGTCTGAGGAAAGAATATTTAGAATTTGTTTGCAAACACTTCCCTTGAGTATTATTTTCTCAAGCTGGCCTTATAAAAATACACAGATTTTTTTCCTTCTTCTATTTCAAAGCAGGTGATGTTCAGAAGAAAGTTCTTTAGCATTTCTTAACAGTCTTGCTCTAATTTTGTCTTTCACAATTCAAACACAATTAATAGGCCTAAATTCCATTATTAAAATATTTATCCTCAGTTCTGAAGGATGGAGATGTTTCACGAGATTTTTTTAAATAATTATATTGGGTATTTAGTGCAGTTAGTTTTACGTAAATGTGGCTTTAATTAGTGTAATTATATAAATCATAGCAGAGCATATTAGAGCTACTTGGATTAACAAGCTAATTGTAATTTATTACTTCTCAAGATTTATTTCCTGGCAATCAAGCCAAACAATACACCTTACAATGAACATTCAACAGTTCTTTGTTCAATATAGTTCAGTTGTTCTTTTTTTTTTAAATGTTCTCGACTCTATGGCAATGGACTTTCCCCTTTTGCTTTGAATAAAAAGATTAATGATAATCATTTTTAAGTGAAAGGTAGTGGGTCTCACTACACTTAGCACTTAATAAGACAGTATATTCCTGAGTCACCAATTAAAAATGATTAGTATATCATCATGCAAAACGAGAATAAATTTACCAGGTTGCATGAAATGGCCATTAACTATATAAGTGATGTATTCTACCAAAAATCCCAGGAGGAGGGTAATTACTAAACCAAATAGAATTTGAAGCCAATATTTAATTATTCATGATAATCGGTCCTGTACAGAACTTTCTGACTCAATGGCATATGAATGCCTTTCATAAAAAAAGAAAACATACCTATTACAGTATTTTTTTGAGATAGTCAAATAAAAAATAACAATATCCAGGAGGGAATTAAAAAATTTGCATACACCCAACAAAGCTTGATATCTGCCCTTGCCCTTGTACAAGTTTTGATGGCATTTCTATCTTATTTCTCATAACATATATTGGTCTTTATGACCAGAGAAATATACCTGGGTTTTGATCCAAATACTATTTTAGCAAAAGATAAAGAACAGAGTTGAATTATTCCCCAGTTGACTCTTTCTTCATCTTTTTATTAATTTTTTGGTTTATATCATACTTGTAATACCAACGTTAAAAATGGCAACAGTCTGCTGCTCAAAGTCCTGTGAAAAGCTGACATCAGCACCTCTGTCTAGTGATCATAGGAACATTACCACATCTACCTGGATTAACCAATATATAATAGCTAAGAGCCATTTCCCATTTACACAGAAACTACTTAAAAACAAAAAAATTATCAAGCAAAGAAATAGCTAGAGTCATTAGAATCCCGTGTTGTTAAGTCTCTTGTGTAAACTAATCTGCAAAGATTTACCCTCTTTATTCCTTTTTTATACACCAGGAGATGGCTTTCGTCCATTCCCATCTATAACTCTACTGTGATGTCAAGAATGTCAATAATACTGTTGACAGACAAGAGCAGATTAGCTATAGCCACCAGAGGCTGAGGACATTTGGTCACTAATATATTCCTTTTGTTACAAATGTCTTTGTTGTAGGTAATTCATCCCCTCCTTTTGAGGTTAAAGACAAATAAAGGTTTTCCTGATTAGAGCATGGCCTTCTACACGGCATCCAGAAATCCAAGTTATCTTCCACATTATGACTCTGCCTTCATTTAAGGCCCCAGTATGCTCTGCTTTCAGCCAATGAATAGAACCAAGATTCTCAAATCAGTGTTTGTCAGAATCACCCAGAGGATATGTTAAATAAAAGATTATTCAGTCCACCTTGAAGAATTTCTGATTCAACAGACTGGGGTGAAGGATTTGCATTTTTAACAATGTCCCTGGTATGCTGCCCTTCATCTGGGTACCCCACTTTGCAAATCACTTAAGTGGAGAATAAACACAGTGGTCACACTTGAAAGGATTTTATGCAACAGGACTGGAAACAGCACGTAACATTTCTACTCATCCCATTAAATATTGCTCTAGCAAAAGGTCTCATCTATCTGCAAGGGAAGCTGGGAAATGTGGTTTAATTTTATGTCTAGTGAGAAGAAATGGATTTTTATAAGTACTGAGCTATTTCTGCCACAGGTGACAATTGGTTCATATTGTTATTTTTGCTTTCCACAGGCAATAATGAAACTATTATCTATCTATCTATCTATCTATCTATCTATCTATCTATCTATCTATCTACATATTTGGATTTAATTCTTTTTTATCCAGTCTATAACCAAAAAGGAGTCATAAAGGAAAAAGTAGTATAACTTAAGAGAAAATTTTTAAACAAAAAACCCCAAACTATCTTCATTACCTTTGAAATGTATTCTCAATTTCTAATAAAACGTATCAAATTCCAAAAATTTGAAGGAGTGTCATACTAAAGATACCTTAGAAAAATGCAAAACAAAGTGTGTTCAAGGTTGTCCATAAAGCATGATTTACAGATGTAAAGGTCTGAAAAAAAAGCAAAGCCTATCAGTCAGGGGACTGGTTGTATAAATTATGGTAAAGAAAGAAATGTAGGTAAAAAATTCCTTCTGAAAATCTCTATTGGGCTAACTCTTTTGTATAACTCCTAGAAGCTTTGAATTAAAGATTCTCTAGAAAAGGTGAGGAGCCAATGGAAGTAACTGCCCAGTCACATGATAGCATAATGATGAGACATGCACCTTAGCTCCTTGTACTCCTCTGAGCAGATTCGTAAATGGTGTTTAACTACTTTCCACGGTACATGTGAGCTGGTGATGTTGATTTACAGTCGCTAAAACTGAAGTGTGTAACGAGAATGCCAAGTATTTCACAATATGTAATCTTTTAAGGACATCAGATGTTTAGATCAGCTCAACTATTACATTCTCCTCTTGAGAGCCACAGAATATTAGGATTTTTCTGAACTAAAATTTGCAAAAAGATTTGCTCATATGATTATCTTTGCCTATTTGTATGGTGGACTGTCCTCCGGCATTACTACTTTTCTGTTAAGTTCTTGTATTTCTACTAATTTTGGTCTATGTGAGTCAAAGACATACTATTCACACTGGAAAGGTCTCTGGCAATTCTTTCTCTCTTGTGACTTTTACCCCTTATTATTACGAAATATTAATCACAATCATCTTTATGTTTTGCCTTGACTACATTTTGCCTAGGATAACTACTGTAATCATTGTCTGATTTCATTTTGTTCATGTTTGCCTTATGTAATATTGCATGATTTTTTTTCCATTTATAGTTTATGTGTTCTTCCTAAATAGCATTTTGTTTAGTTTTGTTTTGTAATTGGAACTAAGAGGCTTTAGTTTAATTGGAAAAGCTTATTACATTGGCATTTTTATTATAATCAGTATGATTGTGTAGGCTTAGGTCCATCACCTTGTTCTGTAATAGGCAGTGTGAGTATGAACCACCTAGATTCAAATCCTATCTACAACACCTACTAGTGTGTGATCTTGAGCTAGTAAGTAAAACTGTACATCTCAGTACCACTTGTAAAAAAGAAAATAGTAACAACATTAGAATTCTGCATTTCCATCTGATGAGCTCTTTGACTACATTCTGCAGGCTTTTAACAAATGGTTCTCTCATAATTCAGTCTTAAATACTTATTTTTTCAGTAATCAGAGTTATCGAGAATTTTTTAAGTAATCAATTATATGAATTAATTCTATTTTTTGAGGTTGGTTTCTAATTTTATTATGTTATAGTTGATGGATGTCACTTTTGTAAAGGACCTTATTCATTTGTGAGAATTTCATATATTTTTAATACTTACACTTTGTCACTTCCATTTTTTTTTTTTTTTTTGAGAGAGAGAGCATGCATGTGTGTGTGCAGGCATGCAAGCAGGGGAGGGCAGGGGCAGAAGGAGAGGGAGAGAGAGAAGCTTAAGCAGGCTCTATGCTCAGTGCAGAGCCTGACACGGGGATCGATCTCATGATTGTGAGATCACGACCTGAGCTGAAATCCAGAGTCGGATGCTTAATCGACCGAGCCACCCAGGCACCCCTGTGAGTTCCTTTTGATAAAAATTTTTAAAGTTTAATGATTATAAATCATCAGCGTTATATGTTTAGATAGGAAATGTCAAGCTACAAAGTAGGAGAATATATTATCAAATCTAGTAACTTATGACATCAAGTATAGTCAGAATAATTCTTACTGCAGCGCCTCACCAGCAAGTGAAAAATTGCACACGATAGTGTTTTGATGACTTAGAGTAACTCCAGACCTTCTAGAAGCATAAATCTGTCCTTCTAAGCCAAGGGAGGATAAGAATATCCCTGTACTTGTCTAACCTAGTTCCTAACTTAACATCTAGTTACATCCAGTTTAGCAGAGATCACCTCACACTGGTCAAGAGCACTTGATGATGTGCCCTTGTACAGAATGTATACTGCAAGATACAACACAATAAACTCAGGAAAGAACCAGGCTAGTACAGTCAAGTGTGGGTACATTCCCTAAATCCCTGGGTATCTCTAGAATCCCTGCTAACCTTTGACCAGAAAAAGTGTTTATCCTAAACGTGTTCACCGTGAGTGAAATGCAGAGTTGTGCAGGAAGCATACTAAAAGAAGGCTTTTTCTTTATAAATAATGTTTTAATTCTTTACAGGAAAAAATAGTAATTTATTATTGTTTTAATTGTATTTGTATCATGTAAAATTAATATTATGTAAAATTCATAACATAAAGGTTAAATCTCTACTCTTTAGCAGCTCTAATAATTTTCTAATAATTTTTATTTAAGAATTACATCATTTTACTCTCCTCAAAAACAGTTTCTATAGAATTCTGTGTATCCTTATAAGACTGATGAATATAATGAAGTAATTAAGAGTTTGATTCCTGGAAATGGACTACCTCCATCTGAATCAAGGCTTCTCTATGTAATAGCTGTGTGATTTTAAGCAAAAATTAATCTGTAAAATAGCAGTCATAATAGTACCTGCATCATTAGGTAATTTTGTATATCAAGTAATATTTTCTACATTAAGTCCTAAGCACATACTCTGGCACAAAAGAAGCACTCAGTGAAGGTTAGGGATTATGACATAATAGATATGGGAGGAGTAATCAGGCAAACATTAAAAAAATATATTGTGATTATTCATGTCCAGCAACGGCAAACTTATCTTTGTGTCTAGTCCTATTTGAAACATTAAGAAACTTTTCATTCATGTGTCAGAATTATGTTTCTGTTTTAAGTTGCTAATAGTATTTGTAAAGATTATAAGTGGCCAAGACTTCACTTCATTAGGCACCTGAAGAAAAACTGATGGTCTCTTAGCAACTAGGCTGATGAGATCTCTAAGAAGCAGCATTTAATCTGTTCTGTTCTCAAATCTCCTTTCTCATTACTGAAACAATACAGATATAATTAAAGCCTTTGCCTGGGATTCAAAATGATATAAAAAACTAGAATGACTGCAAATTGTCCTTTGATAGGGTGACCTGCTCTTAGTGAGCACATTGTCTATACATCTGGGCAGAGGCATGATGATATGATTTTTCCCCATAGCCTGGTATATTAAAACTGTAAATTTATAGAATATGTTTTTGTGCTTAGTTTCAGAGCACTGAAAAAAGGAAAATGACTGAAGTTTTCTTGGAGGAGGCTTAGGTATGTGAAGCAAAACTTTCTTAGAATACTTGATCCTTAAAAAAAAAAAAAAAAAAAAAAGATTGGGAGAATCAGAATAGAGGAGTGCAATTTTCTGGGACTAGAAAATTACATATTAAATAAATCAATAAAATTGAATTGAAGTGCTCCTTTTTAATTCAGTATGAAAACTTATTATGAGAAAGAAAAGCTAATATTCCAAAAACAATAACGGCTCAGTTTTGCAATAAAAAGTCATGTTCAACCATCTCATTCTCTGTATTTTTAAAAAAATAGTTGATGAGGGAATGAAAATTAGGATGCTTTTTGTTCTTTTCATTTCAAAATTCTAAGCAGGCATTAATCAAATAAACCTATATTTATTTTACTTCCAGTATCCATTAAAATATGTGAGGAGCCTGAGCTTACAATGGGACCTAAGGGAAGCAGTTACTACAGCAGGTTTTTGAATAAGTGCCAGCTGAGTACTCTGCCTTTTCCGAGTGCAACTACTCTTTGAATTAAATTATTTCCACCATAATTTAGCAGCATGAGCATTTAGAAAAAATGTTCCCTAAAATAACTGTTATTATGTACATCTATAGAAATGGTGAGTCAAGATATGAAGACAAGGTTTTACTGAGGTTTGATGTTTGAAGTATTAAGATTTAGAAGAGTCATAGAGGGAATAACAATTAAACTCAACGAGTACAGAAAGTCCGTGTGTGTTTGTGTGTGTGTGTGGCTGATTTTCCCATAGGTAATGCCAAACAATGTGGAGCCTATGGAATTCCATTAATTTTTGGAAAATTTTTGACAACAATATCTTAAAACTTGGAAAAAGTATCAGTGGGATTCGTATTGCTTTCTTCCTTAAGTTTCAGTCCATACTAGAAAATTCAACCAGTTTTTCTACTTGTATCCTTTTTTTCTTTAAATATTTGTTGAGAATATATTTTAGTTTCCTGCTTCTCGGTAAAATGTTGTCACAGAAATATTACCACTTAGATAGGATACTAGATATCTTAGTTTAGATAGTCTTCATAACTATCTTTCTGATGTCTACAATTTTAAAAATTTAGATCTAAGATAACCAAATGTTTTATGAAATTCATGGAGCTGTGACAAGGTCTATTAATAGTTTACAGATATTTTTAAGCATCACTACATTTTGGGAAATTGATGACAGGAAGTCTTTGAAGTATCCAAATACTCTGATCTGCATCATTGGTCACCTTGGTTTTCAACAAACAGATCAGACACAATGAATTTAATTGGAAAAAAATTGTACAAAACTCAAGATTTTTTAACTAATAAGTACACGTGCGGGTATAAATGGATAGGCTGGTGAGAATATGATTTTAGTGTATTATCTATTTTCCCCTTCAAGTTATTTTTCTGGATTTCCTTATTCCTTTGCATGGAATTAACACTCTTTAGTCCTCAACTAAAGCCTTGGGTCAAGACTTGCCAGATCTTAAATAATCTTCAGTAGTACCTTTCATTTCATCGACCTCCTACATTTACCCACCTAGATTAAGCCTTTCCTTTATATCAGTAGTTCTCAAACTATGGTGTCCTTAGAATCCCTGGAGAGCTTGTTAAAACACTGGTTGCTAGACTCTATCCTCAGTGTCTGATTCAGTAGGTCTGAAGTAGGGATGGAGGATTTACATTTCCAGTAAATTCCCAGATGATGATGATGATGATGCTTGTTCAAGAGTCAGATTTTGAGGGGCGCCTGGGTGGCTCAGTCGTTAAGCGTCTGCCTTCGGCTCAGGGTGTGATCCTGGCGTTCTGGGATCGAGCCCCATGTCAGGCTTCTCCGCTAGGAGCCTGCTTCTTCCTCTCTCCTACTCCCCTCCTTGTGTTCCCTCTCTCGCTGGCTGTCTCTCTAAGAAAGAGTCAGATTTTGAGAATCATTGCTTTTATAAACATAGCCATTATTATAGTTTGGCCTTTGTCATCTTGCAATGATTACCTTTTTTCCTTGACTCCCATGATTACTCCCACCCCCAAGTGACTTGCTCTGCAGAATTGAGCTGCATGGAATTTTTTTTCCCCAGCCACCACTTCATAATACTGTACATACTATTCCCATCCTCAATTAGTTATCTTTAGTGATTCCTTAATTTTCAATTATTCAGAAAATATTTCCTGAATGTCTAGTATGTACTAGCTATTGATCTAGACAGTGAAAATATGATGGTAAACAAAAGAGACAAAATTCTGTTTTTATTGAGCTTACATGTTAATTAAGAGGTAAAAAATAAACCATATTAAAGAACTTCAACATATAGAGTGTTAGTGATGGGGCTAATGAGAGCATGAGAGAAATGTTGGAAAGGGTTTGAACTCTTAGATAAAATGACCAGGGAAGGAGACACTGATACCTGAGTAAAAGCTCGGGAAAAAAAAAAAAAAGAATTAGTATTTTCACTTTCTTTGGGTAAATCCAGCAATCGCACTACTAGGTATTTACCCAAAGAATACAAAAATACTAATTCAAAAGGATACATGCACCCTAATGTTTATAGTAGCATTACCTACAATAGCCAAATTATGGAAACAGCCCAAGTGTCCATCAACGAATGAATGAATAAAAATTATGTGGTATATTTATATATATATGTTACTCAGCCATAAAAAAGAATAAAATCTTCCCATTTGCAGCAATATGGATGGAGCCAGAGTATTATGCTAAGTGAAATAAATCAGTCAGAGAAAGACAAATGCCATATGATTTAACTCATATGCTCATATGTGGAATTTAAGAAACAAAATAAATGAGAAAAGGAAAAAAAAAGAGACAGGGAAACAAACCAGGAAATAGACTCTTAACTATAGAGAACAAACTGACAGCTGCCAGAGGGGAGGTGGGTGGGGGATGGGTGAAATAGGTGATGGGGATTAAGGAGTGCACTTGTGGTGAGCACCGGGTATTATGTGGAACTGTTGAATCGCTGTATTGTACACCTGAAACTAATGTCATGCTGTATGTAAACTAACTGAAATTTAAATAAAACCTTAAAAAAAACTGGAAAAAAAGAGAAAATTAACAATACTGAAGGATAAGCAAGTGAAAAGGCCCTGAGGCAGAAGCATGTTTAATGTTCCTAGAAGAGCAAGGAGGCCAGTATACAGAAAATGAAGAGAAAGTTTTTATAAAACAACTCCCAAGTCTGGCATTTAACATTATCCAGTCTTATCACTCTATATCAATACTGCTAATTAACACTTTGCTCATGCCCAAAGACTCCATAAGCACTCTCATCAAGATTTTATTATTGTCCTTCTCCTTGCCTATTATATACTTTTCTCTTTCCCTAAGCAATCTGTACACTGTCAAGTGAAATACTATGGCTGATGAAAACTATGCCATTTTCTTTATAATAAATTCACTTTTCTCTGAATGTCTTACAGCACCATTTCTTTCTATCTCTCTTCCTTCCTCCCTCCCTTTCTTTTCTTTTCTTTTTTTCTCTTTCTTTCTTTCTCTCTCACACATACACACAAACATCTTTATATAAGCATAATGTATTTATAATTTTCTCTCACCAGATCTAAAATTATAGGCTGAGAAATGGGGAGCTATCTTAATAGCATTCTGTATCCTATAGCAACCAGAGCGCCTTACAATAAGTCAATTTTTTAAATGGATTTAGTTGTATTTGTCTGTAGGATTGAAAGCTCAAGTAAAGTGAGTGATACAGTCTTTCATTTGACAAACACATATTGAATTCTTACTAAATATTACCACTGACGATAGAGAGGAGGGCCCAGTCCCCAGTGACAAAAAGATGATAGTCTTGTATAGAAGACCAACTCACAGATGTGCAAGTATACTACAGTCTAGTGGGTGCCTAGTTAGAGAAAGACACAGGGGTGTATTCTGGGTCCACCTAGAAGCAGATGCTAAGATAGGATCAAGTGTGCAGATTTTCTTAGGGGAAATGCCTGTGAAAGAATAGAGGGAGGAAGTGGAGAAGTTTGCGAAGCAGTCAGTCATGATGGAAGTCTTACCCTGAGTGGAGAGATAGAATGCAGAGTGGGTGAAGTTTCCAGGACTGCTGTGTCATCTGAGGAAGGTCCAGCAAACCAGAGGAGTCACTAAAGCAAGCAAGAATCTGAAGAGTACGATGTCTCCCAGGATGGGTTTGCCTGAGTCTTACCACACTCAGACATTGACTAGACATGACCGATGAGGGTTGTCACCTTGGCATGCAGCCATGGATTTCAGAGCACAGCAGCTGGCTTCTTGGTCAAGGATGGTCTTTGTAGTGGGAGACTGCCAGACACAGCCACAGGGCTGCTATTTGGTGGGAGCACACTGGATTCAGAATTTAACTGAATTGAGAGCACTTTTCAGAGTAATCTATACTTGAGTCCAGCCATAAATCTGTATCAAGAGTTAGTTCCCTGAAGAGAAGAGGGAAGAATAAACCAGGAGGGCACTGAGGCATGAGGTGCTCCTTGGGTTCAGAAAACCACATAGAGGAGGTGGCTTGAGCATAGAGTACAAAGGGCACGTGGTGAGGAGGGAAATGAGAATGGCAATGTGGCACTGGGCAGAGCATCATGAGTCACACAAAAAGCAGATGGGTTTTGTCTTGAAGGAGAATTGTCAGAGAGGGGCTTTAACCAGGCCGAGTGTAAGACTGCCTGCCTACTGTAATGTTTTTAAAGAGCAAAGAGTAGGGGCCCCTGGGTGGCTCAGTAGGTTAAGCATCTGCCTTTGGCTCAGGTCATGATCCCATCAGGCTCCCTGCTCAGCAGGGGGCCTGTTTCTCCCTCTCCTTCTGCCTCTCCCCCCACCCAACTTGTGCTCTCTCAAATAAATAAATAAAATCATTGAAAAAAAAAAAGAGCGAAGAGTAATCCTGCTCTCATTTCAGCAACAGCCAGGTTTTCAATTTACATTAAACAATAGGTTTGAAAAAGGTAAATTGATTTTTTAATACTTTTCTTTTTAGTTTTTGATGGATTTAAAGTTATTTTGGGGGCGCCTGGGTGGCGCAGTCGTTAAGCATCTGCCTTCGGCTCAGGGTGTGATCCCGGCGTTCTGGGATCGAGCCCCACATCAGGCTCCTCCGCTGGAAGCCTGCTTCTTCCTCTCCCACTTCCCCTGCTTGTGTTCCCTCTCTCGCTGGCTGTCTCTCTCTGTTAAATAAATAAATGAAATCTTTAAAAAAAAATAAAGTTATTTTGAAAGAATTAATATCCAATCCCTGGAAAAAACTAGACTTTAAAATTCAAGGCTCCTAAAAGAAGGCATTTAGAAATAGGGGGTTGGGATTCTTTTGTATTACACGCTGTTTTGTTAAAATGTTATAAAAATAAAAATTTTATAAATTTTATAAAATTTTCTGAAGTGTTTTGGGGAGGTATAAGGAAACTGATGTGCTTGGGCAAGGGCTTAATCTAGCAGAGATACTGAGCAGGAGTATTTGTGCACCTGTTTGGCATCCTCTGCCACTTCTCAGAGAACTTCCAACACTTTGAGTCTTGCTATTACAGAAATATCAAAGTTTGATATTTACCATCAATAAACACAATAGGATATATTTGATCCTGCTACGGTTCCCTGAAGTTTTCTATAATTCTGGCAACTACCATTAGATAGTACCATAAATGGTTCTGGGAATGGTACTCAAGAATTATTTACCGCGTGTTATTAATTAAGACACAAGAGATTATTCACACAATCCAAAATCTTAATTTGTTCTTTCTAATAAAATGTTTTATTAAAATAAATATGTCCCATGATTCTCATCACTAGCTGTGGATTCATAAACTCAGTAATTGGCCAGACAGGTTAATGAAAAAGATACAGCAATATTTTGAATAAACCAAAGGCAAAATTATTTCTACTCACAACATACATACATACAAACATTGATAAAATTAGCCACACAAAAAATAGTTTTGTACTGCATTTGAGTGATTGCAGAGCAATGATTCTGAACTGAGGGAGAGGTGAGATTTTATACCTATCTCTGGAGACATCTGGCAACATCTGGAGCCATATTAGGTTGTTACCTTAAAGGGGGTCACTGCTTACACCTGGTTGGTAGAGGCAAGATGCTGCTAATGCTGCTACAATGGACAGGATAGCTCTCATCTCCCAGGAAAGAAGGATCGAACCTGAAATGTCAGTGACTTCCAGCTCGGGAAGTTCTGTGGTGGAGTGTCCAATCAATAAGTCCTTACTGCATGTCATCAAGTCCTGACCTGAGAAACAAACATAACCAGTGTAGGATGGTACACAGAAGATTCAGACAAGCACAATCCCTGAATGAGAGATCTGCCTTCATTCCACACGATACACACATTTTATTTATTTATTTTTATTTTTTTTACCTGACATAGGCTCTATGACTAAGAAAACATTTGCCTAGTTTTTAGCTTTAGTGACAGAGGATTAAGGGCACTGTAGAAGAAAGTTCACTTGTATTTCTGGGGAGAATGTGGCTGTATAGGGCATTCTATCATCCCAAATGGACAACAGTTTAGGCCTCCACTGTGTGTCCTAGACACTTAGTGACAGTCCTCATTATACGTGAAACAATTAAGTGACCCTGTTTTATTAAATACTTACTACAATCCATACACACACACACACAGAAGTGTCTATGATATATAATATACATTCATTATATATAATTATAAATAATATGTACATAAATTATATATAATTTATATATATATAATTTATATATTTAATATATTAATATACATATAAAGTTGTATGTGTACAAATGAAATGTATATAATATATATAATGTATTTATATATATAACCTATTTTACTAATGAATAAACTGAGGAAGAGTGGTTTATTCGTGTGCGCAAGTGAGGAGGTCGGTTTATGAGCTGTATATCCTTGAAGCATTATCATTTGAGCTGGCTTTTCCCCCTTCTGACTGTGGTTGCAGTTTTCTGTTTTTTAATTTTGAAGCCATTTTCTTGATATATCTTTATTTCAGTGAACCCATGCCACCTTCAAATAAGATCCTGAATTATCTTCTAGTCACCAAATCTAATTACCTTTCCTCAATTTTCATCTTTCTGAGGTTCCGGATTCATTTGTTACTACTGAGACTCTCCCCAGTGACATGACAGCTGGCTGGTTCTATTAGTCTTTCTACCTGACCCATCAGCCTTTATTGCTTCCTTATTTTCTGTTATGACTATTTTTACACTCCTCCAAATTTGGCTATCTTCTATGATTTTGTTCTTTTTTTTTTTAAAGATTTTATTTATTTATTCGACAGAGATAGAGACAGCCAGCGAGAGAGGGAACACAAGCAGGGGGAGTGGGAGAGGAAGAAGCAGGCTCATAGCAGAGGAGCCTGATGTGGGGCTCGATCCCACAATGCCGGGATCACGCCCTGAGCTGAAGGCAGACGCCTAACCACTGTGCCACCCAGGCGCCCCCCTGCTGTGACATCTTAACTTCATTTCTCCCTTCAATGCAGATAACAAAGAAGTCAATTTTTATATAGCAGATATGACAATATACAAGTGTTTGCTGAATAAAACTTATACAAGTGGTTTCTGAATAAAAGGTAAATACTATTATAAGTAACAAAAAGAACTAAGGAATAAAAACTAGAGAAGATTTAACCTTTATGAGTGGACTAAAGCATATTTATTAAAGGAGTCTGTGATGGTGAATTTTATGTGTCAACTTGTCTAGGCTACAGTGCCCAGATATTTGCTCAAAGACCAATCTAGATATCTCTCTGAAGATTTTTTTTAAAAACAAAATTAACATTTAAATCAGAAGACTTTGGGCAAAGTAGATTGTCCTCCATGGTATGGATGGGCCTCATCCTATCAGTTGAAAGTCTTAAGAGAAAACAGATTGAGGTTTCCTGAGGGAGAGGAAATTCTGACTCCAGCCTGCCTTCAGACTCAAGCTGTGACATCAACTCTTCCTTGGGTCTCTAGCTGCCAGCTTGCCCTGCAGATTCTGCACTTGGCAGCCCCCACAAAACTCTCTCTTTTTCTGTACACACGCACACACACACACACACCTTATTGGTTCTGTTTCTCTGGAGAACCCTAACAGATATAGAATGGTTGCAAAAGTTAGTAACAACCCCAAGATTATCTTCCAGGCCATTGAAGAAGTTTCAAGTAGTGTTAGGTGTTCAGCAATGTCAAATGCTACAGAAAGCTCTGTATTTGCAACAGAAAAGAGACCAGTGAGTAATGACTTTTCATCAATGGTAACTTCATCAAGAGGAGTTCCAGGGGCATGCTGGGACAAAGCTGTAAAGAGTTAAAAGAGTAGGGGAACATGAGGACTGGAAGCATTAGATAGCCCTTTCAAGACATTTTATAATGTTGGAGATTATTGTCTGTATCTCCACTTCCCATTCTCACTGCCAGTCCCTGGGTTAAAGCCCTTACCTGTTGGTAGTCTATCATCCCACAACAGTTCTGTTTTAAATAACAGCTTTATCAATATTTACTTCACATACCATCAAATTCCTTTTGTTCACGTGCACAAGTTAATGGACTCACAGACCTGTGCAACCACCCCTAATTCATCACACTTCTGCTGAATCTCACTGTCCTATCTATCTGCTCATTGCCTCCATTTTTATCTTCTTGAAGTACAGAATAATCAGGTCTCCGCTTATCCAAAAACCTGTCACAGTCTCTGTTTACTCAATTACCCGTTATTTTGGTCTGGCTTCAAGGCCTCCAGACTTTGGCCCCTTTCACATACTCTCCAGAAAGCTACAGGAATTTTTTTTTTTTTTTTTTTAATTTCTGAGCAGCCGCTTTGGCACATGCTGTCCCCTAATCTGGAACTCTCTACTCCCAATAATCCAGCATCATATATAATTTCTAGTCATCGTTCAAACTTATCTCATATGTCATGAACCTCAAAGTATCTCCCCTTTACTTCATAACTGATTATGTAAAGGTCAGTTTGGCTGTGCATAACGGAAATCATGGAAAACGGTGTTTTACGAAGATAGGGGGTTACACTTTTTCATAAAAAGTCCAGATTTGGACAGTCTCTAGGGTGGGAATGGTAACTTTCGGTGATGGGAGACCCAGGCCGTTTCTAGCTTCACGTTTCACTAAAATGAGGGTGTTACCCATGTCCCCATAGACAAAATTAGACTCACAGAAGATGCGTCCTAAGCAGCAAAATGGAGAAAAGAAGACAAAGTCACATTCTAGTGCTCTTAAAAAAAAAAAATAACTGAAAGCTTCCAACTTTGACTTCCAACTCATTGATCATCATGTATTCAGGCAAGTGACACCACCTAGCTGAATGGATGCTGGGAAATGTAAGCTGCATTCTTGGAAGTCAGTGTTCTAAAAAGGGACTTTGGGGGGCGCCTGGGTGGCTCAGTCATTAAACTTCTGCCTTCGGCTCAGGGCGTGATCCCAGGGTCCTGCTCAGCGGGAAACCTGCTTCTCCCTCTCGCACTCCGCCTGCTTGTGTTCCCTCTCTTGTATCTCTGTATCTCTGTCAAATAAATAAAATCTTAAAAAAATAAAAAATAAAAAGGGACTTTGGAAATTGGAGCAGGCAACTTGAAGTCTCTGTCACAACTGTAATCTAAGCTCTTTGAAACTTTTGGCCTAATATTGCAACTATTTGGGTAATAACTTTGGATAATAATCTCATTCCTATTTAGGTCATAAATTCTTAAAGAAGGCCAATATTTGACCTCTGTATTCACTGCGGTATTCAACAAGTTTGTTTGTTTTCACATAAAAGTGTGTTGGTGTTTAGATGATAAATTGTAACTTACTCCCTTCTGAATTCAGAATCGATTATAATAGAGACATAGGAGTAATACAGAGATAACTGGTAAAGCTGGATTGGGGTATGAAACCACAGATTAGATCTAAGGCCCTATTTGTTTTCCTATAACATATCTCACAAATTCATGTCAGGCAAAGAAATCACACAACTACAGCTTTATACAATTAGATCTTGCTCTATTGCTTCTTGCATCGAAGGTGGAAATGAAGAGGTCTTAAGCTCTTTAACAGACACTAGTTCAAGAGATGGGTTCAGAGAATGAAAGAGAGTGAGAGTGAGCGCCATGAGTAATGAATTCTTAGCACTCCTTTTACGAATTCCACCAGCTAGACAAGTTACTGATCTTTCTATGGTATGGGGTACAGGCAAGACCCAGAAGTGTTCTGTCAATAGTTTTACGCCTGGGTAGCAGAATGAAACTCTACCAAAGCCATAAGAATAGGTAATTAGTGTTTCTCTCAACGAAGTGTGTAGTACATGCTTATTACAGACATCGTCCTGAGAATTTCAATACTTTCATGTCTAATGGCTTCATACACATCATGCAGTAATTATAATAGGAGCTCAGGGTCATATGGATTATCACCTCCCACTTCAGGCCTGATAATCATCTTTAAGTGATTTCTTAAAGAAATAAGGAAAGTGAAGAGTTAATGGCTTGTTTATATATTATAACTTATCGAGAACTTGTTAAAGCAAATCAAACATTGTTTGCATAGTAAACACATTTTTTTCTTCTGTATTTCATTGTTACTAATAGAGTCTTTGATCACAAATGACCAACTCACAAAATGTTGAAATTTATGGAAGGTGTAGGAGACATGTCACACATTAGGTGATAGAATTAATCAGTTCTTTCTGAACACATTTTTAAACCCTCTAGTCCAGTTCTTATCTGACTATATTATTGTTTGCTCTTTAAAATTTTGTCTTGCCTGCTGGACTGCAAGTTTCTTGAGTGAAGAAACTGGGTCTTAATTATCCTTGGAGTTCCCAGAACTTAGACCTTTTCCCAGCACAAGGCATATTTATTATAAGACTAATGAATACTCCATTTTTTGAGATGAAGAAAAAACATATCCCCAATGTGGGAAGCTGGTAGTTTCTATCTACTTGTCTATTTGTGGACAAGAATAATGAATATAGAAATAAGAAAATCATTTTGTGCCCAAATACATTTTGTTTTGAATTTATTTAGGCCTTAGAGCGTATAAGTGAGTGAGAGAAGGAATTTGAGAGCAAAATACAAATTTCTAAAGTGTCAAGAAATATGTTATAGTAAGTACTGCACTAAAATCATGGGGGCTAGTAGAGGTGGACACCTACACATATCCAAGAGAGTAGTACAACCATACATTTTAACACGGACTCTTGCATTTGACTAATTCCAAGAAATTCCATTACTCTAAGTCACTCTGAGCATGTAATGGATATTGTTGATTCAACATTTCGTTCTTGAGGTCTTTCTCTGAATCAGTTCTTGGTGTTGAGTATATCATGCTGAAAAAGGCAAGCTTTCATGGAGATTATGCTTAGTAATGGCAGTGAACATGCACACATACAGAAAGACCTGAGAGATACCAAACAAAAAACCAAACAAAAACCCTGTTACTTTACAACAAAGCTTTCTTCCCTGCAGAATCTATTTTTTATATGAGGGTTTATATGCAAACTTTAGAAAATTAATTCTCTCACAATTCATTAAATCCTACCAAACCTACATACACATTGTCTATGAAATAGATTATGGCTGTATTATAAACCATAAATCATCATATTCCTGCCCCTAATGAGATAGCACAAGAATAGATGGGATATTTATATGGATTTTTTTCCCTTGATTTCCTAGGTACATCATGAGTTGGAATTGTTCAAATCAGCCCTTACTTGATTAGTCTTTCTTAGTTCTTGGGTCAATTCTGAGCAGGACAAAAGGAAATTAGTAACCTCTGTTAAACCAGAGGATATGGCATAGAATTAGTTTTTCTTCAATGAAACCAACATCTTGGGTAACTTCTAGTTACCTATGGAGTTTCCCATTTAGCTTTCCACTTAACATCATATCCTCTCTCACTCTTCTTCTCTCTCCTTCCTTCCATCACCAACAGAGTGGACACATCTATGTGACTATTTTTTTTCTTCATTTTTAAAAATCTGATCCTTCAATGATATGCTAGAAACAGAACCCTGTCTTAAAATTCCTTAACCAGAAAAAAACTATCACCTCCAGCAACTGAGTCTTATTTCCCATTATCCAGTCCTATTTCCCATTATCCAGTCGTGTCCTTCTTAAAAAACCACCACTGACTTTTGAATATTAGCTCAAATCTGAAAACCAACTAATACTGGCTGATAAATACTTTTTTCATGTACCAAAACCTGTTTAGACCAGGTCTTAACTTTCATCCCTTTGGACACTGCTCACTGTCATAACAACCTACCCTTAGGCAAGCCAATGATAGCATGGCACATTTTCTTTTCAGATACTGCACAAACTCAAATAATTACACAAAGAAAGATAAAAATAGTCACGCTGGTGCAAAATATGTTTACTGACACTGACTAGCAAAGAACAAGACTCAGTTGTTATTCATCCTTTTCAGACACACTGCTTGAGTTAAGCAAATTTCAACTAGTTCTGTAGCATTAGTCAGACCTCAAAGCTTAAAATTTTGCATTGTTTAATATTTTCCATTACTGTGAAGGTAAACATAGTCATTAATCCAAAATCTTGGCAACAGCAATGTTTTGTGTGTTACCACCAAGACTGTGGTAAATACATGAGTGCATAGGAAATTTTGATGTACAGTGTTTGGGAGAATGGATAAATAATGTTCCTGAAACATAGTCGAGTGGATGTTTATTCTGTAAATCACCATAACCATTTAAATAAGAGGCTTAGAATGATGTTAAAATAATTTTGAAATAGTCCAAAGTATCTTCAAATATAATTTAAATTTATTTTCCAGCAATCATAAGAATCAAATCATCTTCTCCAGTAAAACAGTATTTTCTCCACCAAAGAAAATGAAGTAATGTTATAGAGTCATTTTTTAAGAGGGACATATTTGAGAGTAAGCCAAATATCTAAGCCAATACTTGTTTTTAAAAGTAAAAGAAACAGAAAGAAAGAAAGAAAGAAAGAAAGAAAGAAAGAAAGAAAGAAAGAAAGAAAGAAAGAAAGAGAGAGAGAAAAAGTTTGGGTGCTTTCTTATAAGCTTCAGTTTTATAAGACATGTACTCTAGAAGAAAAAGTAAAACCTAATAATATATAATTCCATTTACTGAATTTTCTATTATTGACATTTTTAAACATGTGTTTGGAGGAATATATATATATATATTTTGTGATGTTGAGTTATAAAATATATGTCATATCTATACTTCATTTCCTTTCTTGTTGCTGTGCAAAGATTTATTCAGGATGACCACTAAAGTGAGCCAATGGATGGTTGCCTAATAAACACAGAAAACAGAAACAATTTCAGGATAACTTTTTAATGTGTCAGGTTGTCTGGGTCCATAAACTGAAGAATGAGAAAGGGTCCCCAGTCCTAATTCCAAATAAAATGTCTAAAAAACTTTGAATCTCCCTAATGGAATCTTATACGGCTAATTTCCTTCTGATGAAACTGAATTGGCACATATATGACCAAACTTCTTCAGTAAGAGACGAAGCATTTTCCCCAGTCATGTCTTTCTCCATTTTTAATTTGTTTATAAATTTCAGAGATAGAAAAGAGAGCCAATTGTGTAGAATATGACGGAGAAATTGTGGCTTCAGCCTGAGTCATCTAAGTTTCCTGGCTTTTTTGATATAATTTAGATTATATTTTCCATTGAGGAGGATAATGAATTTTGGGAACCCTTAAAAATATTCGTGTAGGGTAAGTTGTATTACATGGAAAAGATTTGAGAAAATAGAATTTGATATAATTATTATATAAGATTCATGTGGTTCTTTCAAAAACAATGTATATATGAAGTGGTCATCATAGTGTCATGCTTCCCAATCAACTAAAAATATACAAAATGCTGATGATTGAAGACAAAGAACAAAGAGAAAGGAATGATAAAGAACCACTTACCTCCTTTCCTCATTGATTGATAATCTGGATTTTCTGTCTTTGTAGTAAGAGCTCAGGTAGAAGGTGTTAGACTGTGAGACCACATGTAAATAATTTTTTCACTCTGACGTCCTTCTGGTCTTATTTATAAAATGAGGATTGTGTCTATGTTTCTAAGATCCCTTCCCATGTAACACTGAGTTACCATGGTATATCCCTGCAGTCTCCATAGGAAATATAATCCCTATGAAATTAGCAGAAGCAAGTAAGATTGATTTTTCAAACATGTGGAAGATTAACACTTTAAAAGGAAAGATTAACTCCTGGCAAAATTTCGCCAGAATTAAAACACTCTAACAGGAGAAGGAACTGATATAAAGGAAGAATCTAATGGAGGATACCCTGATAAAGCTACTAGAACATATAGAATAGAAAGCATAGAAGGAGCTATTTATTGCAATATGAGTCTTGAATACATGGATGGAGAGTTTATCATATGTCAAGAAATGTGAAATACAGAACATCTGAGAATAAGACATAAACTGGCTTGTGTACCAAACATGAAAAATATAATTATCATTTTGAACCCAGTCCATTCCAGCACAACAGTCAAGTGCTGAGAACTGAGAATCAATACCTAAAGAATGTTCAGGGAAGAATATTAGATGTATGTTCTAAACATGGGCAACATTCACACAAAAAGAAAGGAAAAAGGCATTTTGACATATATAATATTTTTTTAAAAGACAGTATCTCCACAAAAGTCTATTTGAAGATGCTGTCCAGTCAAATAAATAATAAATCAAAATTAAAACACATGAATCATTAGGTCAAAGAATGAAATGACTAGGAGAGAGTTCTGAATCCAGGTAATCATATCATTAAATCCTAATAATTACAGTAACTGGGCAGCAAAAGAAAATGGAAGTACTTTAATTTTAGAAATAAAAACCAATACATTAAAATATAATAGAGAAGCAAAAATATCATAAAGTGTGCAAAATATTGGAAGACTTGGCCAGACAGGGAAGGGTATAATAGTCCTTCATGTTTCCCGGCAGGGAATCAAAGGATATTGTTTAACTTCTATAGCTGATAACCAAAAATGAAAGTTTAGACAATATAATCTAAAGATATATAGATGTAATCACTCTTAGAAAAAACAATGAATAGACTATACTCCTTCTAAATTAGCAAAGATACAAACAAAAGAATAACAAAAATAACCAAAATAAAGGATATATGTATTATAAAAGAAAACAACAAAAAAAAAATGTTTATACTTAAATGCCGGAAGCAAAACAAAAAAATCTAAGGCAGTAAATGGAAATTTCACCAAACCAAGTGGGTACATCCTGAAAACTTCTAAAGGGAATAAAATAAGCTGTAAATTAATAATAATCAGATCAACCTTATATTTTTCATCAATAAAACTAGATGACAAAAAATAAAACACCTTCAAAATTTGGAGAAAAATAATTTTTAATCTAGAATTCTATATTCTTGTAGTAATTATATAATTACTGAAAAAAATTCACTCCCTCATAGTAATAGGATTATACATCTCTGTCAACTGACCTGTGATTTGCCTGTGCATACGCTGTCATGGCACTGACGACAGATTTTGACCAGGTGACGTACTTTGGTAAGTGGGATGTGAATGGACATGGTATTTGCCAGATTTGAGTTGGAAGCTTTAAATGTTGTTGCATGATTTGGTTTGACATGACCCTGCATCCCTGCCTTCAACTGTGAGAATGTGCATCCTAGACGGGCTATTCTGTCAGCATGGGACTGGGGATGAGGAGAAATGGAGCCGTGCTGAGCTCCTGAGCCACGCTGAGCTATGCTGAGTCAAACAGAGTTGAAGCTGATCCACAGCCATCATGCAATGTGAGCCAGAAATAAACATGTGCTATTGTAAATCACTGAGATTTGGAGACTGTTTATTACCACAGCAAAGCTGAAAATACAGCCATAAAAAAGGCTTTTACCCCTTGAGGAGGGAATTTATTGTATTCTCAACATTCATTCCCTCTTTATCTAAAGTTAACACAGAGATTTTCATTTGGGAACTACTCCTCCAAAATCCATTCAAATAATTTGGGTGATTCTATGCACAATTCCTAACTCCATGAGAGGGGTACGCCTGTCATGAAGCATTCAACATGCCCCTCCCATTTGGCCAACCTGATTGACTTGGAAATCTGTACTTGACCCCTTCCAGCCATGACAAGCATGTTTGGTAGCTTTATGTAGTGGTATGGTTACTAATGTAGAAAAATGCTTTCTCTGGACTTAAGCTTAGACAGATAGAAGTCCACATATTTCAAGAGCGTTTATGAGAAGATAGACTGTCTTAACATGAAAGTAAAATTAAGACATGGAGAGAGACTGAGCTGTGATGACATTAGTAAGAACTTGAATACATCTATTGTATTCCTAGGTGTTTACTAAACCAGTAAATCTCCTTTTATGATTTAGCCAGTACGTTAGATTATTTTTTACTCATAACCAAAATAACGTGTATTACTATAGCTCCTATTCACATCTTTTTTTTTAATTTGATGAATTACTCAAGTAAGTGAATCAAGAAAGAGAAGATCTTGAATTTGAGAAACAGCATAAAACTCAATGAAACAGTAGGGAAACAGATGTGCATTTTGTAAAGTAACTGGTCACAGAATGGGAAAAACAACTGCCTTCAAGAAAGTTCCAAGAAGGATTTCTTCAAAAATGTATCTCAAACAACAGAAAAAATTACTAAGAAACTGGAAGAGTAAACAATGTCTATGAGTGAGTGATTGTTTTCCCAGTAAGAGAAAAGAAAGGCAGTTAAAAATATCCAACTCTACTATAAATAAATATACAGGAAAGTCACCATTTGTAGTTGATGCAAACTAGAAATACATTATTTTGAGAAGTTGATGGAATACAGGAGAGGAGGATCTATCTATTTTGGCATAAGTTAAATGTGTCATCAACATTAACACAATTTTAAGGTAAAATTGACAGAAGTCTAGAAATAGAAAACTCTTCCATTAAGTAAATAAATATTGCAAATATTTGAGAAATTGAGAAATAGGAGTTAAGTTTAAATTCTCAAAGGCTGGCAGACAGTGAATAGGTAAGATCATAAAGGAAAGATATGTCAGTAAAAATAAAGCAATATCTAAATCTATCATCTGCAGGTATGAAGGCACTTCTCAGAATAAATAAACTTGGAAATAAAATGACTGCTTTCTTACAAAAAAGCCAGAGAATGAAGAGGGTTAGGAAGGACAGGGTAAATTTACTTTTCATCACACATAATTTTCTACAAACATATACACCTGGATTTCCCACACATTTTTGTGTATCATTTTCCTTGTTAGTAAATAGCTAACTCAGCAATTAAAAAAAAGTTTTAATTAAAATGAAATAAAATTTTGAACTACATGCAAAATGCAAGAATTCACACTAGAAAGCAATCTAATATGAAAATACACAAGAACGAAAGCACAACCTGAACTCTAAAAATTTTTAGTAAGAAAACAAACACCCAATTACAAAAATAGACAAAAATTTTGGAGAGACACTTTGCCAAAGACGTACAGATGATAAGTATTAAGCACATGAAAAAAATGCTCAACATCAGTAGTCATTAGGGAAATTAAAATTAAAGCCACAATGAAATACCACTACAAATCTATTAGAAGGTCTAAAATTAAAATGATTTACCATATCAAATATGGTAGATACTGTGCAGTAGCTAGAACACTTACAGCCTTCTGATGAGAATATAATGTTGCAAACATCTTAGAAAACAGTTTGACAGTTTCTTAGAAAGTTAAACACACACCTGGGGCACCTGGGTGGCTCAGTTAAGCCACTGACTCAGTTTCCGCTCAGGTTGTGATCTCCCGGATCGTGAGACTGAGCCCTCTGCCAGGTTCTGTGTTCAGCAAGGAGTCTGCTTGAAGATTCTCTCCCTCTGCCCTTTCCCCCACTCTCTCTCAAATAAATAAACCTTTAAAAAAAAAAAGTTAAACATACATCTGTCCTAACCTGGCCATTCCATTCTTAGATATCCAAGTGGGGGTACAGGGGAAGCATATGCCCACACAAATGACTTTTACAATAATATTCTCAGCAGTTTCAAGCTTTATATGTAATGGTCAAAAACTGGAAACAGGACTCCCAGAACTACAATCTGAGGAGCTCCTTGAACCTGCTCTTCAGTGAAATAACCATAACAGCAAGCATTTTTCTAAAAGACATATTTAGAAAAATGTTGCTATGGCCAATGTCAGAGAAATTATTGCCACACTTCTGGGATTTTCATGGTTTCAGATCTCATATTTAGGTCTTTAATTCATTATGAGTCTATTTTTGTGTATGCTATAAGAAACCAGGGAAGAGGTAGGTGGGAGGATGGGTGAAATAGGTGAAGTGGATTAAGAGTATGCTTATCATCATGAGCACTGAGTAATGTATCACTATATTATACACCTGAAACTAATATAGCATTGTATTTAATTATACTGAAAAATAACTAAGACGAAACAACAAAAAATATTTAAAAAATAAAAATAAAACCAAAAAACAAAACCCAGTCCTTTAAAGTCACTGGAAACTGTCCTAAGGATATACAACAAGTGAAGAATATTTATTTAATAAAATCTACTAAATGCCAATAAGAACAGAGGGCCTATGACAATTAACCCACAACCTGCTCCCTCTTTCCCCACCCCCACCTCAACATGACAGAAGCTCCACCCTAGTCAAGTGTGGCCAAGATAATGGGGCTTTATCTTGCCCCAGATCTGTATAAGATACTCTAGTATCTCCCCAGGAAGAGAAGACTGTAAGCATTTCTCATCCTGCCAAGTTTTGTCTTACAGCAGCTAAATTCCAAACAAGTCCAGTCAAGAGGTAGAGGACTCCCTTTCTCCACTGAGCTCTCATTCATTGGGTGGAAGCTTTACCTAGGAAAGGCATACATTAATAAATATAGTCTTTGCCTCAGCTTATTCATGGGGCAGAGGTTTCATGCTGTCAGCCAAGAAAATCAGAGGCTATCCTTCTCACCCAGCACTTTGTTCATAAAGCAAAGGAGTCACTTCAAGACAAATGGCCCACTGTCTTCTCTCCCATACCTTTGGAAATGACTGAAATTTTGTCCATGGAGAAAGGAGGGCCATAAGACCGGGGAGCTTCAAAACACTCAGGTGAACAAACGTTAGTGAGAGTAGAGTGTGGGAAATTTAAAGCCTAAAAAGGCACTTTTAAAAACAATGGGAGTTTGGAGGGCAAGCGATTAAGAGGCTGGTAGTTCTAAAAGAGCAAGAAGGTCAAATACAGGCCAGTTTATCAGAAGGAACCAGGGGAAGAAACAGCTAACAATATCCCTGCTAGTTTCAGAACAAACCTCAAAGACTGGCTTCAGAAATTACCACCCCGCACCCCTGCAAAGAGACCTGTTAATTGACTCAGACTGTGGAGCAATTTATACCCAATGGCATAACCAAGAACAATAGAGCAATAAGCCAGCAATTAGGGGAGCCTAACAGCTGGGTGTAATGCCAAGCAAGGCAGACAGCTTGACAGGAAGAACAAAAGAAGAGTCAAAGAGAGCTCTGCTGAAAATCTGTCATTTGTGGATGATTGGACAAATGGCCAAACCCTGCACCCTCTGAGGTGTGACATCAGGGGTTTCATGCTGCAGGGCAACAGACTTCACAAAAATAGTCTATACAAATCACTAACCAAATAAACAAACAATAGCAAGAAAGTCCTGAACAAGGGTGATGATGAGCACCCAGAGTTACTACCATATATTATCTAAATGGCCAGTTTTCAATAAAACATTAAGAGATATGCAAAGAAACAGGAAAGTGTGATCCATACTGAAAAAAAAAAAAAAGATAGAAAAGAAAAAAAAGAAAAGAAAAAAAAGAAAAGAAAAGAAAAAAGAAAGAAAGTAACAGTCTGTGAGAGGGCCAGGTGTCTACTTAAGCAGACAAAATCTTCAAATCAACTATTATAAATATTCTCAAAAAACTAAAGGAAGATGGTTGTGATCCCTTTTTAAGTGTATACATATATCAAAATGTGTCAAAGTTTATACCTTAAGTCTGTATAGTTTTTAGGCAAATTCTTAATAAAGCTCTCTAAAAAAGTTGGACAAAAGAGAAAGCTAACAAAAGAATGTAGGGGTCATAATTCAATAGTTTTATCATAAAAGCATTTAACTCAGGAGATGTCTTTAAAAGCTACCCTCCCATAATATGTACTCCATTGTTGCACTATAAAAATTATTGATTTAAAAAAAATAGAGAGGATTAACACTAAAGCATAGAATTAATGCTGCAGGTAGACAAAAACATTTTGAAGTTCTCTATCCATCCTTACACTCCTCTGCAATTTGAGGGTTGTTCTAAATGCAGAATGGTTTGATTACTTGAACATCTGCAGAGATAGTTTGTTCCTTCTCAGACTAGTGTTTATCAAGCTGCATAAGAATTACTGTGCTTATTTTATGTACAAAATAAAATTATGTATATGGGATGTATGACCAACTTAGGAGGTTTCAAGTGTAATCTGGTTAAGGTGTGATTTCTTTGCTTTACAAGCACGAATGCAATCAAAGTCAAAGCCAAAGGCATTAAATCAGACAAAGAGTTACTTTATCACAATGGGTATACAATCAGGATTACAAGAGTATAGTAAAGTTATCACCAAATATATGGAAAATAATAGCAAGAAATACAAAGAAGTAGCAGAAAAAATCTAGTAGAAGCTTGAAACTTTTTCTGTCCTTCATGGTTATTTAAATCTTAAGGAGTGGTCAGATAAATCCAAATGTGTAGTAAAGTAAATAAATGATATAAACCCTATTTTCAAATGCTGATTTTTGTTTGTAGTACACTTAGGAATATAAAATACTTTATATTTATTAGTCACTTAAGAAGTATAATTTGACATTAACCACCTTGATTTTGGAGATATGTTTGACTCTATTCTGGAGATAGCCTTTTGTGTTAATTTATTAGCACTTGCGTTTGCAATCATTAGCACTGGGTTTTGGAATGAAGATTACATCAGACTATAACTATTGCTGCCTAACAAACCCCTCTAACCCTCAGTTACATAAAAAAAAAAAAGGCATTTCATTATTTTTCAGTAATCTGTAAATGGGTTGCTGGTTCTGATATTTCATCTAGACCCATGTACGTCACTTCATTCAGATGGAGGGTTAGCTGGGACTGGACTATGCAGGAAGGCTTTACTTTTTAGTTGAGGTACCTTAGTTCTTGTGCATGTAGCCTTCCCTCCTACGGATTCTTGATTAGCTTCTGAAATGGTATTCTCAGGGCAGTTCAAAGTGGCCACTGAAACACTCTCAAGACCCAGGCTTAGGAGTCATTTTCTATTGGTCAAAGCAAGTCACAAGGTTAGCCCATGTTCAAGCATATGAAGTTAGGCAGGGACAAGGGCCTCAAGATTCTTAGAGATCCTTCTGGCAAACAGAGACAGAAAATGAGCCATCAATTTAAATCTCTCAGAGGACTTAACAAAAATCATATTGCCACGACCTTGATTAGATTTTTGTCCCCCAGCCTCATTTTATGTTGAAGACTTTTTACTGCTAGGCAGAACAATGCTTCTAACACAACATGCTCTCGACCTCCCATATTGTTTTAAATTCTAATCGTAAATCATTTCCTTCTTTAGCTCATCTTTTCTTCCAATACCTTATCATTCTCAGCTAAAAGAAACCAATCTGCACTCTCTTACTCTGCCTACGAATGCCCTTAATTGGTTCCTGTTTGTTACGTGTATCTTCCACTTTCAATATTTGTGTTAACTGTTCCACTGCTACATCACATTCATTGCCCTTTCTCTCACTTCCAATAGACCCTTTGCCATTTTTCCTGTCTTTGCTTATAGATTTCTCACAGCTTTTCCAAGTTGTACCTACCACGCAGGTTCAAGGTCAGTGGCACAGTTATTTTTAAGGTTATGTTATGGTAGCTACCAACTTTTAGGTACTGGTTTCTGTACTTGTTAACTATTGGTACAAAACAAATCGCACCATGACTCAGTGGTTTAAACCAAAAATATGTATCATTTCTCCTCATCCTGTAGGTTGGCAGGTGATACCCCTACTGTTTTACTTGGCAACATTTAATGGCTTCTGGAGCACGAACTGGGCTATTTGGGAAGGAAAATAAGTTTTTTTTTTTTTTACCCCTCTGAGTTCTTGATGAGGACCTGGTAATAAGAGATTAACAAGATTAGCAAGAGAAAATAAACAGAATTTTATTAACATGCGTGCCTCATATATACATGGGAGATAACAGGGAAAAAATGACTTATTCAAAGAAGTGTCTTAGAGTTCAGACTTAAACAGGGGGAAAAGAGGTATAGACCTCTTAGGGAGAGTAAATGACTGTGAGTAGGTCCTTAAAAGAACAGATGAGAGATATGATAGTTTGTGACAGTTTGTCTGGGTGTGGTGTAGACGTAGGTCTTTTTTCCTATAATAAGAGACCATCTTTCCTGGTTGGCAAACTCTCAGGGAGGGAATTTATGACACTGATCTTCTTTTGGAGGATCTGTTTTTAGGCAAATACAGGGAGTTCGTAGAAAGCCTCTCCCTGTGTTTGCTGTTTTTCAAGTGCCCATAGTTCAAAATAATCAAAATGCCAAAGTGGCATGTTTGAGGATGGTGTATTTTGCTACCCTGAACCATAAGGTACCATATGGCCTCACTCACCTATCCAAAAGTTGGTGCTATGCCCCTTTTGTGACAACATAGTTCGCAAGTTGTCTCTTACCTTTCAGTGGGCCAGACCACCTTTCTTATATAATGGTCGTGGAGTAGCAATTTAACAGAGTAAAGGCAAATACTGGAAAGCCTCTTGAGGCCATAGCTTCTGAACACACACAATAGAATTTCCAGTACATTTTATTGTTTAAAGATGTCACAAAGCCAGCCAAGATTCAAGACACTGAAGAATTAAACTTCCTCTCTTCATGCTAGCTGCTATAAAGAATTGGTGGCCTTATTTACTGGAGCACAAAGATTAATAAAGTCACAAAGATGTCTGGAAACACTGCATTCTCACCGATATTAATTTAAAAACACAAATACTAAAGAGAAAGAATAATCACAATTTTTATCTCCAGCTTTTACAGAAATAAAAATAAAGAGTAAACTTCAGAAGAAGAAAACGTCTAGTCCCTCCACATTATATTTTTCTTTATTTTTTCTGTGAATGACTTGACTCAATATTTTGGTTTTAATTTTCTTGAACAACTTAGGTGTTCCAAGGATGGAAACTGTCATAATAAAAGTTTCCTGGCATGAAGAATTCTACTTTTCATAATAAAACTAGGGGAGAACAAAAAACACAGATTCTTTATAAACAGCTTCCTTTGGTACTGCTGAAACACAGGATGGATGACTTGGAGGTGTCACAAAAATTATTTGGTCTATATACTTGTAGTTAAATACACATAGAATTAAAATCAATTTAACATTCTATCATATTCAGTGTTGGAAAGTAGTCTCATGTCTCCTCTGCATATAGAGTCATCATTTTTCATATTCTAGCTTAGAGTAAGTTGCGTTTTTGCAATTTGGCTTTGTTTATTCAATATTATGCTTGTGAAGTTTATACACATTGACATGAATGGCATTAGTTAATTTGTTTAACTGTTTTAAAGTTCCCATCTTGCATAATATATTTCAAATGACTTATCCATTTCTGTATTGATAGTATTTCAAAATGTGTCATTATAATAAACCCTGTTATAAATACTTTGTTTATATCTCCTTCTTTACATTTGCAAAATTTTGTCAAGGAGTGGAAATGCTGAGTTGTGGGATAGGAACATATTCAAGTATCCTAGATATTGCCAAATTCCTCTCTCAATGATTGTGACACATTACATTCTTACCCACCCAAAGTGTATAGCTGTTCCAGGAGGTCCACATCACCTCCCAATACTTGAAGTGCTGGATATTTTAACTTTCTTAATTTAAATGTGTGAACTAATGTCTCATGGTTTTTAATGGGAATTTCCCTTATAACCATTGGTCTTGGGTTGTTTGCCTTTTTCTTATCGATTTATAATTCTTTATATGGTCTGCTTGCCATTTCATTGTCAGTCATGTATGTTACATTAGTCTCTTAGGCTGTGACTTGAATTTTAATATTGGTCTGAAGTAATTCTAAGCAGGTGGCCTATGGATCACACTTTGAGAAAAAATATTCATAGCTTGAGTGAAAGATAATGTCTTCAAAATATTAAGATTCATCTGGAAATCAAATAACAGAGCTATAATATAAATTTCTTCTCTGTAATCCAGTCATCCTCATAAAAGTATATTTATGATATAGTAACAATAAATGATCGACTTGTTCATAATGTTACATCTTGAGGGGTATTATACTCCTATGCCCAGTCAGAAATATTTGCGTAGACTGAAAAGTCCTCACTATTTTCAAGGTATTCTTAATGTAAATAAAGAATACTGATTTAAACTCATTCATATATTGAACAATCATTGATTTCTGCATGTCTGGCACCATACTCATAACTCAGGATAAAGAGTGAAGAGGATATATAACTTGCTCACTAGCAACTTTTTGGCTGGAAGGAAAAAAAACCCCTAAAATATGAGTACTTTGAGTATAGTTTGTACAGTGCAAGTACTGTTACTGAAGACAAAATAGGACCACTTGCATAAAATTTTGAGGTCAACTAATGTTAATGGGAGATGGTACCTAAGCTAAGCCTTAAAAACTAAAGTGACATCAGTTGGTCAAGCGTTTCAAAATCACCCGATTATCTCTATCTCTTGTGACTCTTTTACAAATATAAGATTTAAAGGTATCACTAGGGATCTACTGAATCCAAATCTTTGAGGTTGGGTACCTGTAATATGTATTTTTGAAACTTCCCAGGTGATTTTAAAAATCAGCTATTTTGTTGGAACCATTAAGCTAGACCAATGAGAGGTAAAAGTCATTCTTATTATAGAAACAGGAGAGGGAAGATGTGAAAGTATGATTAACCTGAGCATGTTTTGAGGATTGTAAGTAGATCAGGATGGCTGTCATGAAGTGTGTGATTGGGAACACGGTAGAAGAAAAGCCTAAGAGGTAAGCACAAACCAAATGGGCAATACAATTAGTAAAGAACATGACATATAATAGGTGCTCAATAAATATTTCCCAAATGATGAATAAATCAATAAATAGATGAGTCATTATGACTTTATATGCCTTGCTCAGTGTTACATGTTTATCTTGAAGTTTATGAGGAACCAATGACAGACTTCAGGGAGGGAAGTGGAAATCAACATTATATTAACACAAATGAAATATTGCAAAATGACAAAAAAAAGCCCATATCTTGTTTTAGTTTCTTGAAGACTCTCTGGAGCTATGACCAGCATTCATAACTGATGGTTTTCTTAATTCTCATTAATCTTCTATTGAAACTATTTACTTGGTACAACTGCTAATCAAATTTCACTAAACCCACTGACAGAAGAAACAGCTCAAACCTGACACAGAAAGGACTGGCTGTCTTATTTTCCACCTGTTATGAGAAATATGACATGTACCACAGGGGGAAAACAGTCATCATAATTTTCTGTCATTGTAATGAATAATTTAAACATATAAATGATACTCTGAATATTTTATTTTATAATGGAGCATATCATTTCTTTTGGTTTTGACAGCAGGCCTTTTTACCCCCAAATTCAATTTTTGAAATGCTGCACCTTGAAAGAGCACTTAGCTGATTACAAAAATAGAAAGAAAAAAAAAAAAATCCTCCTAGCCCTCCATGAATAGAAAGTAGAAAAAGAAAATAGGAAGGAAAAACAGATGAAGGGAAAGAAGAGATGAAAAGTGGGAACCACAGTCACCATGAACTTTAATTAATGCACTTTTCAATGTGCCTGCAGAGCTCTGGTGTGAGGGGGCAGCTTAGAGGCCAAGGTATGTGATTTAGTCATTTGGAGTGACTCCCTTCTCTTGGGATTGATGCCACTTTAAAGATAAATCACTTTAACTATGCCAGAGAAAGCAGTCTCAGAGAGCAGATGCCCAGGAGTATGAAATTAACTCAGGACCCAAGTAAGTGAAGGATTAGGGGAATTTTGTCCTGCAAACCAAACAGGATTGGGCCCAGAATAGAAGACACCGTGGTCATCAAATCTCAAGCTAGCTGTTACCTGGAAAATATGCGTTACCATTTAGTATTAACACTCTATCTTTAGGATGAATCTCAAATTTCTTATTGCAATATTAAAGGCCTTTCTCAATCTGCCTTTAGGCTCTCTCCTTCAGACGTTTCCTCATCTTTTGCCTCTATACATTCTCAGCTACAACACATGATCTGCCTCTAGTTGCTACATCTTTTTATATGTTCTTCCCTTGGCTTGGGGAACATTTTTAAAAATTCTCTTTCATATTGGGATAACAGTTACTTGTTTTTCAAATTTATCTGTCTTCATTTACACTAAGATGGGTTGTATGCTTTTCTGCATGTTCTCATAGTTCTCAGTGCTCTTTGCAGGTCAATTTATTCAATCTAATTAAAGAGCTCAAAAATAAAGATACTCCACTTAATTCTAAACTTGGGATCATCAGTCCAATACCTTTAGAAGGCTGGAGGGGGATACAACTAGCAGAGGACCAGATATAATAGAGAATAGCAGAGTTATAGATTTAGATGTGGCATATCCTTCACAAAAAATTTTGTTTTTTAAAGATTTTATTTATTTATGAAATAGACAGCAGGGGGAGGAGCAGAGGAAGAGGGACACGCAGACTCCTCACTGAGCATGGAGCCCAATCTGGGGCTCAATCTCAGGACCTTGAGACCATGACCTGAACTGAAACCAAGAGTTAGACACTTAACCGACTGAGCCACCCAGGCACCCCCACAAAAGAACTTTAATACTCTGCTTTTCTTATAACTTTCCTTGACAAACAAAGTACAATCGTAAGTCTAATGTAAGTTCTTTTACAGCTACTACTTTCTTGAGATAACATATCATATGCTTCTTTGTGTTTTCATTTTACAGCATAAAACTGTCACAAAAGTGGGATTGATAAATATGAACAATGAGAAAACAAATGACTGAATGAATGGATGGGATTATTCCTGATCTCCAGGAGTCCCAACTTTCTTGGTTCTACTTATAGATACTTAAGTTAGTTGATAGACTGAGAAGTGCTACAGAGAAATGAAAGTATGTGAGGATGACTTTTAAATATTTAGTATCAGATAGATACAAGGTTAGGACCTTGAATACACAAGTTGCACATCTTGAAGTTCTTAACAAGAACTAGCCTTTAAAAAAAATAATTTCTAGCCCTAAAAAATAAAATGCTAGGTTTCTAGCAATGACACAATTAGTATTTGTTACAATAGTTTCTTTTTATCTTTCTTCACTTATTAAGTTATAATTTTTAAAAGTAATTCTAGCAAAGTCAGGATACTACTCATATTTCATATCTCATATCCTCAAAAGTCAGCATTTTGGAAGGAAGAATCAATTTGCTGTTAACTTTTTATCCAACTCCTCTGTATCCAACTTTATTTTGAAGATTTTTAAAATAATTATTGTAAATAGAAAACTGTAACTAAAAATTTTAAAAAGTATTAAATTCGAACTGGGTACTATTGCCTGATGAAGATTCTGAGCTGATCTTTGTTCTCATCATAAAGGACAATTAGCAAATATTAAGGAGGTATTAACTACATATTCCAAAAGTAAAAAATAAATAAATAAATACAAGGACTATTTATGAGGTCAAAAGGATTAAGAGAGTAGAAAATTGAATATTCCTCATTACGTCAGTCAATGTTATTTAATGTCATGTCTTTTGTTACAACTCAAATAATTTCAGATACAACCAGGGGTATGCATTCCACATTTTGCAACTATAGTATAGGGCTACATGAAAACCACTGATCTAGCATTACTAAATTAGGCTCCTGGACTCAATTCCAATGTGTGTGTGTGGAGGTTTCTCCACACTGACAAGGAACTCTTGGACACTAGCTGCGTGTCCTGCAATTCAACTCAATTCTGACACTATTTACCTGGAGATAGCATAACATTCCACAGATTAAGGGTTCAGTCCTACAAGACTACACACTCTCCTTACCCTGCTCAAGATACCAATCTCAAATTCAGGTTGCTGTACTTTCTGACCAAGTGGCTATAAATCAAAGTTTCCCATGACATCCTTGTCAGGTTTTATTAGTTTGCTAGACAGAACAGTTCACAGAACTCAGAGAAACATTTTACTTACCAGATTACCATTTTATTATAAAAGGATATGAGTCAGAAACAGCCAGATGGAAGAGCTGCACAGGGCAGAATATTGGGAGAGTGTACAAAACTTTGATGCCCTCTCCAGGTGTGCCACCCTCCCAGCACCTCCCTGTGTTTACCAACCCAGAAAGCCCTCTGAACCTGGTGCTCTTGGGTTTTTACAGGGGCTTAACTGCATAGTCATGATTGGTTAAATCACTGGACATTGGCAATTGCTTAAACTCTCTCTTCTCCCAGGAGATAGTGGTGGAACTAGAAGTTCCAACCTTCTAGTCCTGTGGTTAGTTCTCCTAGCTACCAGCCCCCATCCTGCCTCCTTTTCAAAAGTCACCTCATTAACATAGCAAAAGATACTTTGATTGCTCTCAACACTTAGGCTATTCCAAGGGTTTTGGGAACTGTGGTGAAGACCAAATATGAATGAGAAATAAATATATTTTGGTCATCTAAATGACCATATATGTATTTCTTATAAATCACAATATCTTAATGACATTTACCCTTTGTAAAAGTTTTATTATGCTGGCTCTTAGTTTCTCTTTTCTGAGAAAGGTGCCTTACTGCTTAGACAGAGAGTAGCATAACTGGGGTGCAGGGTCCAAGAGCTCCAGGGGTCCCAAAGAGACCAGGTTTGACCAACTCACCACTGACAAATTCCAAGGTCAGCAATAAATGGTGGTGAAATAAGAAAGGAATTTATTTCAGTGAGACCAATACCAGAAAGACAGCAGACTAATGTTTCAAAGACTGTCTCCGAAGTGCTGAAAATACTAGATTTGTATAGGGAAAATGTGGAGCAAAAGTCAGTGGGGTACTGCAACTGGGCAGTAAAGGTCAGGTAAATCATTGTCTTGGGATCAGCCACATGGGGTATGGGAAGAACTTAATCAATTAGGAAGTACATACTGAGGTCAAAATCCAGCGAGTTGAAGTCATCTTTCATTGAGATGTTATCTCCTTCTGAGTGGCCATGCACACACCAGAAACAGATAGGATTAATTAAGTACCCGTGCCACTGATAAGAAAGGGGAAGGGATCTAGCAGAGGATTTATACCTCCCTTATATTCCCTTGATTGTCTCATAATGTGGCTAAAATTTAGGTGGTTTTTTTTTTTCATTATTTTAACTTTTTTCCCCCCCTTTAGAGAGGGAGGGAGAAAGAGAGAGAGAGAGAGACTTAAACAGGCTCCATGCCCAGTGTGGAGCCCAATGTGGGGCTCAATCTCACAACCCTGAGATCTTAACTTGAGCCCAAATCAAGAGTTGGATTCTCAACTAAGCCACCCAGGCACCCCTTAACTTACTTTGTTTTGGAAACTATACAGGTGGTCTTCCTTAAGCAAACATTTTGCTGAAAGCACATTATGCATTTGCCTGTCCATTAGTCCATGATCACCTTAGCCATTTCCAGGGCCAGGAAACTGAATTAATTCAAGGACTTGGTGAAATAAACGAAGCAGATCATTAGTTCTACTGTGAGTTGTACTAATTAGCTCTCCTAGAATGAATTATTTATGAAGGTAATAGATTCCAAAGGAATGGGGTTGATTTACCCAGAATATACTCCCTCAGACTACTTACTTCCTTTTGGTTATTTGATGGAAACTGGCTATTCATGCTCATTTTAACCAGGTTTCAGAGGTAAGAAAATATTGTAGGTAGAGGGAGAAGGGAGTAAATAGGATTAAGCTTGAAGAAAAGCTGGATAGACACATGGTCTTGTAAGAGGGAGAAAAGCTGCCACCAAGATGTGGCATTAATTTGTTTACTCACATCAATTTGCCATTAGCTGACAACAAAACTACCACAGCAGAACGTGACATGGTCCTACATTTCTAGGTGTTTGATAGACACAGAAGATTTGAGCAGATTTCAGCTCTGTCATTTAGTCCTATTTATACAGCCACCACATACACATTGCTGTGATGGCAGCAAGCACTTTATGTTATAGATTTTTTTTCATACAAAGCTCTGTACACAATAGATTTTTAATAAAGATGTATCATTAGTAATGCAGAGCAGACTTCTAGGCAAGACTGTGAGTTTAGCTTATGAACAGAATATTTCAACTCTGCCATCTGCTAATTCCTCCACTATTCTCACAAAATACAATTTTTAGGATTTCCATGTATATCATGAAATATTTCATTTGATTGCCACAACTTACCATGCCACTTTCAAAAGGCTTTGTGATGTTTCCCTCAAGGTATTCCACTGGCAAAATGATTAAGTATTCTTGTAGTACTCATTCTCATTACCTGAAAATTTGGGTAAAATCCGGGGAGAAGTTTCAAACTTGAATTATAGAATACAACCTAACCTTAAACAATTGAAGAGGAAATAAGAGGCATAAAAGATTTTTAAAAATTGTCTCTTAAATATAAACCCACATCACTATTTCCTTTAAAAAGGATGGTTTCATAATTTTCTTAAAATATTCCCTCACTTTCACTACATGTGGGATATTTCAGTCTAAAGCTATATTTTGGATAGAGTAATTTTCTACACATAAAGCTAAAATAATTTTATAAGTTGTCTAAGATCATACCAAAAACGCAATTCACCAAGACAGCGGACTGATAAAATGTATCTGATGCAAAAGCCTTTTTCTTGAGGCACTTGGGTAGCTTAGCCAGTTGGACGTCTGACTTTTGATTTCAGCTCAGGTCATGATCTCAGGGTCCTGGGATCAAGCCCTGCTTCAGGATCTGTACTCAGCACGGAGTCTGTTTGTCCTTCTCCCTCTGCCCCTCCCCCCACTTGTATGCTCTATCTCAATCTTTACCACAGAAGTTCAAGAGAACTGAGATTCCATCTTGAATGCTAAAATGTTAAGACCATAGCTTATAGTTCTATAATTTAAATAACATTAAAAGAGCTCAAAGCCTTATAATTACCCACAATAACTATTTTAGCAGTTTATCTCCAAATCTCTCAAAGTTTCCTATTCATTCTTTTTAGCATCATGTGTCATGTCTGGATGATAGAAACAAGGTAAATTCAGAGACTGGGAATATTTTTCCAAAGTATATCTTTATTCACTCCTTATAAGCAAAAAGCATGGTCCAGTTACTCCTTGTATTGCAGTTAGGAGTGTGTGTGTGTGTGTGTGTGTGTGTGTGTGTGTGTGTATTCGAGTACAAGTATGCATCTCTCTGTTTTGTTGTTCCTAAGGGGAAACATTTCTTCTCTGGGATTTTTGCTTGTAGGTGTCTATAGTATTTTCAAGACGTTTGGCTTTACTCATCTTTAAACTGTCTATCCTCATCTCTTGGGAAATGAAGTTTGGGGTGCAAAGCATAATGATTTTTTTGACAATAACTGATTACTAGGTAAGGTAAAATGAATGTGAATGAAAGCTAATGTTATTTAGACTACTGGAAGTATTTTCGGATTTCCTTTCATGTTTTAATATGTGAATAAATATGAATAAATTCTTGATAAATGTATGCTCAAAGACTTTCAGGAAGCTTTATTTCTTTCATTATCAAAGGTGCCGATATAACAGCTTCAGTGAGCCTCTTCCCTAAAAGTAACTTTCAGGCAGCAAGTTGCTTCTCCTTCTCTGTGTTATACCACTGAACAAATTCTTTAAAAAGAGTATATTCTAAAAACATTCTCTAAAAACAATTTTAAAAAGCAATTTCTCCATATTTTTAACATTTATATTTCACATTGGATTTCAGCAGCAAGAATAATTGGAAAACGTCTACTAGAAAAAATTTATCAACCTCAAAAACTTAGTTTGATTTGAGTAAAATGCCACAGATGTTGACAATGAGTTATTACCAAAGAATATTTTTCTTTTTCAAATTTTTATTTAAATCCTAGTTAGTTACGTACAGTGTAAAATCATTTTCAGGAGTAGAATTTAGTGATTCATCACTTACAGATAACACCCAGTGCTCAACATGACAGATGCCAAAGATAAGGGTCAATTTCTACCCAACATTTCAAGAAAGCTCAAGTTATGTAATTCCATGGGCCTCACAGATATGATTTTGCTTTCAATATTCACAGATTTTGTCCTTGAATATTGATTTGCCATTATAATTGTGGCTGATTTTCTGATCATTGTTCCTTTTCTAGATTTGATAGGTTGACCTTGTATGGGGACTAGAGCTTGTTTAAATGAGGTAAGAGTCACTTCTGAACAAGGACTCATGCCTCAAAATAATGCATATGTATGATAGAAGTAAGACATGAAGTACTTCAGAGCTAGAATAACACAATTGATATTTGGATACTTTGATACTTATTTAATTTATAGATAATCTAGCACATAAATCCACATGAAATTTATCATCACATTATCTCTCCTTTATAACAGTTCAAGTGTTTTTATAGTAATGAATTAAAAGATGTATATTTCTCCCTGTATTTTAATGTTATTTGGGCTTTTTCTAATCAAACACTAGAGACCTGCAGGGAATCATCTTAAAATAAGCATAGACCCATTGTTGAGCTCACATCACATCTTCCTAACTACCTTCTCCCATATTGGGCCCCTCTGCATTCATATTTTTAAAATGCCACCTGACATAGATACAACATAAATGTCTTCTTATTTGTGGCATTTGTTTTATTAATTTTCTGTATCTTTCAGATTTTCCAATGGTAGGGTGAATAAATAACACATGTTCTACTTACTTTCAGCCAACTGTAAGACGAGTGGTGCTGGAGATGAAAGCACTTTGCAATCTGTGAAGAGTTAAAAAAAATGTTAGTCGCCATTATAAGGGTCATGATGGTGAAGACGATGATAATTGCTCTAACACATTTTCTTTCTATTTTATCTTACACAGCTGAATATGCAATTAAAGTTATTAAAGCTGTGTTGATGTTGATTAGTTGCCTATAGCAATGTAGTAAATCAGTGGAACTCTGAATTTTGATAGTGACTTTCATTTAAATTATGTGAACATTGGTAAGTTCCTTATCTGCATTTGAATATTCTTTGTTACACCTAGACAAAGTTAAAAAAGAAAGAAAACACCATTTTATTAGATCTCAAGATAGTGTGTGACTCATTTTAATTTTGAACTTTTTTTTTTTTTTAAATCCTAGAGTGTTTCTGGCTAACTGGGAGGCTAGAGGCCCTCTATTAAAGATCATTATTTGTATGAATGAAAAAGCTAACACTTGTATTAATTTTTTATTCTATCTTAATTCTTATCCTCAGAAGCTCAGGTACCAATTTTTAAACGTGCTTTTCATACTCTAGTTTATGAGAATTTTCTAAGCTACCTAAAGTTTATTCTCAATGAAAGAAAGTAAAATCTTTTCCTCTATCCATTTCATGCATTCCCCAGTTATCTTTCCAAATAAATAACCATAATTCCTTTATGAAATCAAATGGTAATCATAGCTATTCTATAATGATGCAGTGATTCAATTGTGACAATCCACTTTCACCCCCTTCAATGCTACCCTACTTGATATAATGCAATATGAAGAAGAGTCCGAATATGTGTATTTCACAGTGAAATAATTTATTTCTAATTTAAAAACACTAAGAGGATTATTATTAAAACTCATATTTTAAATGTATGAATTTATATTAGGTAACAAATAAAACTCTATTAAGGGAGATGAAGTGAAGTCAAAATAGTAAGACAGCGTCAAAGTTAGATTACTCAACCTGCAATTAGCTCCAAAAAGTGAGTAAGATTTTTTTTAAACCTAAATTAAATAACTGAGTGATTCAGTTCACATCATAATTGTTACTGCCTAAAAGTTTGGAAAAAAGTTAAAAGAACTTGTCCTTACTTTGCAATCCTATAATTCCCTTCTTTTAAATATATTTTTATTCCATAACTATATGGTCAATTAATCTTTGACAAGGCAGGAAAGAATATCCAATGGGAAAAAGACAATGTCTTTAATAAATGGTGTTGGGAAAACTGGACAACAACATACAAAAGAATGAAACTGACCACCTTCTTACACCATACACAAAAATAAATTCAAAATGGATGAAAGACCTAAATGTGCAATAGGAAACCATAAAAATCCTAGAGAACACAGGTAGTAACCTCTTCAACATCAGCTGTAGTGACTTCTTTCTAGATATGTCTCTGGACGCAAGGGAAACAAAAGCAAAAAATAAACTATCAAGACTTCATCAATATAAAAAGCTTCTGCATAGTGAAGGAAATAATCAACAAAACTAAATGCAATCTACAGAATGAGAGAAGATATTTGCAAATGACATACCTGATAAAGGGTTTGTATCCAATATATGTAAAGAACTCAAAAACTTAACATCCAAAAGCCAAATAATCCAATTAAAAATGGGCAGAAGACATAAACAGACATTTTCCCAAAGAAGATACGCAGATGGCCAATAGGCACATGAAAAGATGTTCAACATCACTCATTATCAGGGAAATACAAATCAAAACTACAATGAGATATCCCCTCACACCTGTCAGAATGGCTAAAATCATCAACACAAGAAATGCTAGGTGCTGGCGAGGATGCAGAGAAAGGGGAATACTTTTGCACTGTTGGTGGGAATACAAACTGGTGGCAGTCACTGTGGAAAACAGTATGTGGATTCCTCAAAAAGTTAAAAATAGAGCTACCCTTTATCCAGTAATTGCACTACTAGGTATTTACCCAAAGAATACAAAAATACTAATTCAAAGGGCTATACATACCTTGATGTTTACAGAAGCATTGTCTATAATAGCTGAATTATGGAAACAGCCCAAATGTCCTTCAACTGATGAACAGATAGAGAAGATGTGGTACATATATGGCATATATATAAATGGAATATCACTCAGCCATAAGAAAGAATGAAACTTTGCCATTTGCAATGACATGGATGCAGTTAGAGAGTATTATGTTAAGTGAAATAAGTCAGAAAGAGATAAATACCATATGATTTCACTCATATGTGGAATTTAAGAAACAAAACAAATGAGCAAAGGGAAAGAAAGTAGAGAGAGAAAGACAAACCAAGGAACAGACTCTTAACTATAGAGAACAAACTGGTGGTTACCAGAGGGGAGGTTAACGGGGGCATGGGGGAAATAGGTGGTGGGGACTGAGGAGTGTACTTGTCATGATGAGCACCAGTTGATGTATGGAATTGTTAAATCACTAAATTGTATACCTGAAACTAATAAAATACTGTATGTTAACTAACTGGAATTAAAATAAAGACTTCAAAAATAAAAGTAATAAATACATATATTTTAATCTAATTAAGATATTTTAATAGATAAAAATTAGAGATATAACAGATTTAAATATGTTACTATATTTTCATACTTGCATCTCATCTTAAATAACTAAATACATCTAATAGCAAAACCTCTACCACCATCTCATTGTTTTGCCTCCCCAGAAACATTGTCCAGTGTCAGCCTGTACCCTTTTTGTGCATGTTTTTATGGTCTACCCATTGACGATCATGTCGTTTAGTTGCTTTACATTAGTGATTTTTTATATTGTACAGAGCACTCCATTCTCTAAGTTCCCCATAATCATAAGTAAAATCACAATAAAGTCAAATAATATGTTTAGCTAGCTCTATTCATAGAAAATGTCTTTTAAAAAGCTCCTTTCTGTCACCTTTTCATCGAAAATATATTTAAGAACAAGAAACAAGAAAGGTTAATATAAACATTCACCATTTGTGGTCCTCAACTGTAGCCAAACCTATAGCATTCACAATCTAGTAAGCAAGTAGTCCTTGGCTCTCTTCTTAAGCAACTTATGTTGACAGAGGAATGCATTAGTGTGAGAAATCATTAGGATCTGATAGAATACATGTAACCAAGGCAGTGACTTGGGATCGTTAAATTCATTTCTTTATTTTCTGAACTAGTAAAATGAGTGTATGGGGAGATGTAGATCCGAAACCTGCTTCATTCAATTTCATTATATAACTGAAAAAAGGAAGCAGGGAAATGAGCTTACCAATTACAAATTGGTGCAATCCAAATGTTCTTTGGAAGTCAATTATTTGGAATTTGACAGATATGTTCCCATAGATACAATGTTATACACAATGATTATTATCCATTCAGCACAGGAAGGTCTAGTGGATTCATATAATGAGTACAAGGTTTAGAACTCTATTCAAATTAAAAACTGCTGCCAGAAAACCAATGCTTACATGAGGAAATGCCATATGATAGAAAATTTGGGTTTCCAGGTATATTTATATCCCTGTGGCAATGAGACAGTAAGTTCTGTCCACAGCCTCCATCTCTACCAACTGCCAGGAGTAAGATATCTAATACTGGTGTTGTTTGACAGCACTTGGGGTCCAGGATTTAGTGGGTAACTCAAGAGTCAGAAGCTGGGGCGGTCAACTCTTTGATGGAAGAGTACCTGAGGAAAAATATCAGGGAAGGAAACTCCAAGAGAAAAGGCCTAAGGAATTATGGGATCAGGGACCCCTGATACCATGTGCCTCCATCTTGAAATAGCTTACCAGTCACCTCCTTTCTCTCATGCTACTTGCTTTAGACATTGGCTTAATGTTCACTATTTCACTCTTCTTTCTGACAAGTGCTTCCCATTATCTCCTCCATTGCAGGAAATCACTCAGATTTTATGGCCTATTTTCAGAGTTGAATTTAAGGGACCATTTGGCCAAATCTCCATGAATGAAAGACCTCAAATTTTGACTCCTACTTTTATCACCAAATAAGTCTATGTATATAGTCATGAGGATGCATTTAAAATATTTTATCATATTTATAATATTGTCTTGTACTTCATTGGTTCTTAATATAGTTGGATCTCAAATATGTGTTTGAAGACTGATTTTCTTCCAAACTCTGAGAAAGCATGCCAACACTCAACCATTCCTAAAGACACAAAAGAACTGCTCATTTGAACTTTCTTTTTGTAGTAATACTCCTATTATTTTATTTTTTTTAAAGGGCACCAAGATACAAACACCTGGCATGAATGCCACTGCTTCTCCTCCTGCAACTGGGAAAGACACCCCTAATTGATGAGGATGTTCTTTTTTGTTGAGATGACACAGTGATCTCCAACCTTTCTAAACATAACATTTCAAGGAGTCACTAAAGATTTACTAGTTAGCAAGTGAGATGAACTGTATGTCTGACCTCTAACTTAGATCCCATAGGAAAATTCAAATTATAGTGATTTTCTAAAATGAGTCTCTGAGTATACAAAAGACTCAAGATTTAATTACCTCTGAGAAAAGGGAGAAAAAGAGACTGCCTCACTAAGGATCGGATGGGCTGAATATGAAGGCATGCAGGATGTAGAATAATGTTGGGACAATATGAGCGAATTGAGAAAAATAGCATAAGGAACTGAAGATGCTACCCTGAAAACTTAGAGGTGGAAAGAGAAGCTTTGAAAATGTGGTTGTTTTTTTTTTAAAGTTTATTTCTATTCTCCCTTATATCCTCTCTCCCACATCATTCCTGTTCTTCCCAAAGTAAGATCCTTCTGGATCAGCCCTGTATAATGTTTTAATGTTAGAGTTGATATGAAGGTAGGGGCTACTTAGAAGTAATTGATAGAGAAGGAAAACAAAATCTCCAAAAGCAATAGTGAAGAGAGAAGTATAATGATTACAATCTTAGGAGAAATTTCTCATAAATAGTTGTTCACACATAAATGACATGTAGATGGTGATGTAGTGTGTTGGAGTACAGTACAAACAGTACAGTATCCTTTATTCCAATAAATTTCCTAATTAAGGTCCACTATGTGTATTTGTCTTCCTGTCCTTAAAAGATGAAGGAGAGATAACACTGGGACCATGCAGCATGGTGCTTGGTAGCAGGTGATCTTCTTAGGGGATTAGATATTCCCCCAACACAGAAGGTTTTTACTGTTGCCACAGGAATCTGCAAAGTGCTCATTGTATCTATGAGCATTAAAATTCCTGACTGTTCCCACAATTGAGAATATAGGACATACCACAATAGACCAATAAGTGAAGAAAAATTTTTTTCAAATGCTACTATTATTTCAAAAGGAAATTAAAATAATTGCACAACAAACACAGGGTACTAGGTGCTGTAGTAGATATACCCCAAGTGATAGATGCATAACACAAATGAAGTTTATTTGTGGGTGGCCTTCCACATGGTCGTTCAGGAACTCTGGTTTGTTCCATCTTGTATAATTTCTGTGGTCAACATATGGATCCCAAGGTCACTTTGTAGGTCATCTCATTTAACTTTCCAGAAGGGGAAACAACTGCATAGGTTGACTGTGGAGGTCTTGGTAGTCGAAACCTAGAAGTGGCTCTCATTCCTTCTGCTGTATTCCTTTGGCCTGGATTTAGTCACATGAGCTCGACTAAGCACAAGGTGTACTGAGAAATGCAATCTGTCTGTGTGTCCAGAAATAAATGAAAATGGATTTGGGCGAGCACATAACCTTCTCTTCCACAACCTATTATAGGCGTACTGTGTGCTATGAACTGTGCTAGAGAGCCTCCGTGTGTTTCTCATGTAGTCCTCAAAACAACGAAAATGGATATTATCTTCATTTTATAGATGTGGGAAATTCAAGATTATTTGGACTGGATGAGGACTTTCCATATAGAAAGCATCAGAGCTAGAATTTGAGGCTAATTTCAAAATTCAGTAAATGGTTCCCAAAGGCCAGTCCATGGACAGCTGCAATAAAATTATTTAGAGAGGATGTTTAAATATAGCTTGATGGGAATAAACCCTGGAGATTCTTATTCAGTAGCTTTGGGTTAAAGCCCAGTAATATATATTTTTAAAAGCTCCCTAGGTGGTTCTATATATGGCCAGAATTGGGACCAGCTGCTCTAAGTTTTCTTGAAATCAAGCACTGAATGGACACTACAGGAGCATGAAAATTAGCTGTAATCAATTGCTCTCACAGGACATAAACAACAACATCAGACCATTCCCTCTTTCTATCAATCTTTCATTAAACATGAAGAGAAAGCATTGAAGCATTCAATAGCTTCTCAGGACAAACTGGTAACATGATGATGATGTTTGAATGGTGGTATTTGTCCATATGGAAATGAATTGAAGGATATACTAATTCCAAGTGACATTAATCACTGAGCAGACATGAAATAATAAGTTTGGTAACGACAACCAGATCATTCCTCAGCTGGGTGGCATTTGAATTGGTATCCTAAAAAGCTCCCACTGTTTTGGTTCCAAAGCTGTCTCTATCTTAAAACACTGTGAACATTAGCGTTACTGGAAATGATAATGGTTAGACAAAATTTTCCTAATTTGTCCAAACTAAAAGTGTACACTATACTTTGCCATCTTCCCCTAAATGGTGGCTGTTCTGAAAATCATGGAGAAATGCAGAAACTTAACTAAAGGACATTTACTGTTTTGAGCTCTTTGATTCTAGTGTAAGCTACCACTGTTAACCTTCAGAACATATCTGAATTCTTAATCTAACGTTGTTCTGTGTCAGTTCAGATAATAACGCATCATTTTTTAGGACACATTCTTTGCGACACTTTTGCAGCAGTAGCTGGAAACATAAAAGATGCATCCAATAGTTTGAAGGTGGGGATTTTACTGACTATATATATATATATATATATATATATATATATATGATATGTACACATATATATTCTAAATTGCCAAACATGAATACACTAGTGGAGAACATACACACATTGAGATTACCAGTTATTACTTAAATCCAAATTTATGGGGCTATAAAACACCAGAATAAGACTAATTTACATAGTTCCCTCCATTTAATTTCAAAAGGGTTCAGGAAACTTTGATGCTTTCTAAAGCACTCACTCAGTCACACAACATTTGCACATTTGGACAATACTTAATACAAGCCATTATTTGAAATTACATATCGTTCACTTAATAAAAAGGTAAAATCTGTTATTCTCTTTGTCTTTTAAAAATTATTTCCATGTGTTGTAATTTAGCATGGTATAATTTGTTTGGAAAATTAAAGTAATAAAACCTTAGTTTGCTGTGTGTCTGAATGGTGGCAATGATTGTCTCAGTGGGTGGCTGCAAATGTGGGGAGAAGTCATTGTCAAGATATGCAGACAGAATAAATACTATTTACTAAGGGCTACTGTATAAGAACTAATAATAGACATATTGTTGTATGAAAAAATTACCTCCCTAGGAGAACTTGAACAGTTAGCTTCAGTGCAGTTAGCATGCATATGTTTTCCTTCTAAACCACTAAAATAATCTTTTGGAGAAAAAAAAGGAATCCAGAGCAGTCTTCTCTTTGTCATCTTTTTGTGCTGTATTATCTGGGATTCTGTGGTAGCCTATGAAGTTAATAGTAATTAATGATGATTATAATCATTGGATTATTAATATTTTAGAAGCATGATAAAATGATTATTGTAATCATGTGAAGCACCATGAACACATGTAATTGTGATAATGCTGGCTATTACTTTAGTAATTTAGGAAATGAGTGTGTAATAAGAGATCAGTGAGGGACAATTTCAAAATGAGTGTGTGTATATTCGTGTAAGAGGAAAATTATTAAAACACAAAGCTAATCAGCTGGACAAGAAACTTTCTAGAAATGTTCATTCTCAGACTTTCTGCAGAGTCTTGAATTATCCCAAAGCAAGATCCCCTGAAAAGAGCAAAATTTTGAAAAGATCTCTTGGGTCTATAAAGTTCCAATCGCCAAAGCACAGAAACCTTCTGCTAAGATCTAAGAGCTCTCTTGCTGAGATTTGAAAATACCAATGTGCATCAAAAAGAAAGATGTCTTGATCCAGGTAGATCCCATCTAACTTTTTTCTGTGGTGAATTTTTTCAAAACTACAAATGATTTGTCTGTGCTTTATAAGAACTTGGTCACGACTGGTAATCTTGATTCTATTCAATGGTAAATATATGGAAATGTCAGACTTCTCTAATAAGCACCTTTTGTTGAATTTTTAAATTAATTCCACAACAGCCCTATGAGATCAATAATACTATTAAGCCCATTTACTAAAGAGGCAAAGGAGACAGAGAGATATTAAGTTGCTTGTCTGAGGATGCACAGTTCCCTAGCACCAAAGTTATCAAACCCAGGCAGGCGGACTCCAGAATTCAAGACTGAGGCCTCTTCTCTATTCCTACCCAAAGGCTTACAATTTAGTTGAGGAGATAGAACATAAATACAAAAACTGCATTTTCTGAGTTGTAAGTAGGTGTTCCTTTTTAAATTCAGACAAACAAGTGGCCAGATCTCTTTCTTTGCATATATATTGACTGAGGTAAAATTCAATGAAATACTTAGCTCATGCAACTGGATTTCAAAGGACTGATTAGTACCTTTCTTATGCTAAAATTCATCTGTCCACTCTTTCAAAGCACATAGTGAAATCTGAGGTTCTATTTTCATAATTTTCCTTTTATATAAATTCACTATTCTCTTCGTACAATAAAACAAGCTACATTCTTTGTAAAATACATAAATCATCTGTAATTTGTTCATATGAATTTAGTATTTTCTATTCATTTGCTAATAGTTTGCCTGTGTAATATAATATCATAAGTTTCAATGAGTGGAATAAGAATATTCCTTCTTCTTCTAATGTTTATTTTTTTATATAGAAAAAGTCATACAGGAGGAGCATAAGACCCAAATGCCCTCAAGAATAAAATAAACAAATAAAATTTTTATTAAAAAGATTATTGAAGAAATAATGACATGTAAAAAACTTCAAGTTGCATTAAAATAGAAGAACATAAAAGATAATGGGAATATTCAATAAATATTTTTTATAGATTAAAAAAATGATTTGAAGAATATTAAAATCAAAGTAAAGGTAAAATAATACAGAAAATATTCCAATAGTCATCAGGTTAAATCTCAGAAATGGGTTTGCTTTACAACTTAAAAATGAGGAAAAATCTATTTTAACTGTATTTTCTTTTAAATTAAAATTAATTTGAAGACAAAAATCAGAAACATAGAACATACAGAAAATATTGGCAATGAGAACACTACATATTGGTATTAAAGGAATGTGAATAAAGCCATATATTTGAAGTTAAGGTCATAACTTGAAAATTTTCAATTATTTAGGAAGGATGAGAATAAGTAAATTAAGCCAAATTTGTTGTATGTGAGAATTATCTGTGGAGATCAGTTATATAAAATGAAAAATCCACAGAAAGAAATCTGATTATTTACATTTTGTATCAGGGCAGAGGGATCAATCTCTAAAAAATTCTCTTGAAATTCTAACGTAGGTCATCTTCGGACCACTTTGAAAAACAGTAACCAAACATTAAACTCAAGATTCTGTTTTCCAAATGGAAAGGGGAAAATGTAGCTTTAGGCAAAGCTTTTTAAATACTCAGTTGGCACAAGCATCCAACACAGCACAATTAAACCTTACTTCTATTACTAGGAGGTAGAACAACAAAACTATATCTTTGGGGTAAATACCCAGTAGTGCAAGGCTGGATCATAGGGTAGCTCAATTTTTTTTTTTTTTTTTCGACTTCAAGCTTGTAGCCAACTTCTTTTTTTTTTTTTAAATGATTTTTTATTATATTATGTTAGTCACCATACAGTACATCCCCGGTTTCCGATGTAAGGCTCGATGATTCATTAGTTGTGTATAACACCCAGTGCACCATGCAATACGTGCCCTCCTTACTACCCATCACCGGTCTATCCCATTCCCCCACCCCCCTCCCCTCTGAAGTCCTCAGTTTGTTTCTCATAGTCCATAGTCTCTCATGTTTCATTCCCCCTTCTGATTACCCCCCCTTTCTTTATCCCTTTCTTCCCCTACCGATCATCCTAGTTCTTATGTTCCATAGATGAGAGAAATCATATGATAGTTGTCTTTCTCTGCTTGACTTATTTCACTTAGCATTATCTCCTCCAGTGCTGTCCATGTTGTAGCAAATGTTGAGAACTCGTTCTTTCTGATAGCTGAGTAATATTCCATTGTATATATGGACCACAACTTCTTAATCCAGTCATCTGTTGAAGGGCATCTCGGCTCCTTCCACAATTTAGCTATTGTGGACATTGCTGCTATGAACATTGGGGTGCATATGGCCCTTCTCTTCACTACGTCTGTATCTTTGGGGTAAATACCCAGTAGTGCAATGGCTGGATCATAGGGTAGCTCAATTTTTAACTTTTTAAGGGACCTCCACACTGTTTTCCAGAGTGGCTGTACCAACTTGCATTCCCACCAACAATGTAGGAGGGATCCCCTTTCTCCACATCCTCTCCAACAATTGTTGTTTCTTGCCTTGTCAATTTTTGCCATTCTAACTGGCGTAAGGTGGTGTCTTAGTGTGGTTTTGATTTGAATTTCCCTGATGGCTAATGATTTTGAACGTTTTTTCATGTGTCTGTTAGCCATTTGTATGTCATCATTGGAAAAGTGTCTGTTCATATCTTCTGCCCATTTTATGATTTGTTTATTTGTTTCTCGTGTATTGAGTTTGAGAAGTTCTTTGTAGATCTTGGATACCAGTCTTTTATCTGTAGTATCATTTGCAAATATATTCTCCCATTCCGACTTTACATCAATAAATAAATAAATAAATAAATAAATAAATAAATAAATAAATAAAATTTAAAAAAAGAACAACAAAACTATATAAGAGGAAGAGTAAATCTTTTACTTTCGTCTCTACACATTCTTTGATCTTGAGCTCTGCCTTGGAATTTAATTCACAGACAGGAAGTTGTTCAGGAAAATCGCTAATGCCAAAGTTTCTGTCTGTTGTTCTTTGAACCAAGACTCTCTGAAGGAGTGTGCCTCAATAGGGTGGCAAGCCAGAACCCCAGAAAACTGGAGCCCAATACTCTGCATTCTTCTATAGCAGATATACCCACAGGTCTTTAAGAAGTTGCCGTTATATTTGACTTTAAATTATTCAGTACTTTCTGTAACTGTCAATAGCACCCAAAGAAATTTTGCCTTAGGAAGAAAGGAGCTTGTTCTCGTGTTTGGTTTTTTTTTGTTTTTTGGTTTCTTTCTTTCTTTCCTTCTTTCTTTCTTTTTTTTTTAATCAAAAGACAACCAAGAAATGGATGAATTGTATGGAATATGAATTGCATTACAATAAAACTATTTGGAAAAAGAGAGAACCAAGATGCCTGGAATAACTCACATATCCAATTACAAGGAAGTCTGAATAACTAACAACTAAGGAGCAATATATAGGAGCAAATATTTCCCTAATACCCATGCGAATACTGGAAAGAATGTCAGGCTTGCTACAATATTAAGTGAGAGACTTCACGAGTTCTTTTACCTAAATACTAAAAGGAACGATAACTCTAGAATGCTAGAGAATTTGAAGATACAATGATTATGCTTGGATAACCATCAAAAGTTTAAACTTTTTATGATATTTAAATTTTGTAATACCACTTGACTGATAAACTCTTCTTGGACCACAATACATATTTTGGTTCATGGGTTTCTAGAGGAGAAAACAGCTCATATAAAAGGGATAACATTTGCATAACATTAGCATAACACTAATAGTGAGTAAATCAATAGGAAAAATTATTAATTAAATTCTGGTTTTTACTTTCTATATATTCGCCTAAGTATGTGAGCAGAATATGAACTGACCACATTGTCAGGCAGTTAGGTACTAAAATTATTTTTAGGTTGAAAATTTTTTCTTGAGTTTCAAGAAAAATTATTGCAGAAATCAGAATATGAGTAAACATAATGAAACAATGGAGAAAAATCAGCAATCTCAAATCTTTTGCAGAACTCTGTAGAGAATGAACAAATGAATGAATTAATAAATTAAAGAAAAATTAGCAATTTCAAAATATACATATTTTTTCTTTTGTGGAATTTGTGTCCTACTTTATCAATTATAGATTAGAATATAAATAAATTCAGGATTTATATATGACTGAAAATTAAGGAGATAGTCATAAGTCACCCTTTCAAAAGAGGGGGTAAAAAGCTATGTAAGTTCTATATATTTGAAGAGAGTAGAAAACTGGGATCTTTTTGTCAGACAAACAAGTACTTTTTAGTGGCTATGTCCTCTTTTTAAAATAACAATTATGCTGGCCATTATAGTTCTCAGATAGAAAGAACAGATTTTCTTCTTATTTCCCTTCTACTTTTTAACTTGCTTTGATTATTTCCCTTCTACTTTTTAACTTGCTTTGATTACCACTATTTAGTTAAGGTTTCTGCAGAGAAATTATTCTTAAAATATTTATTTTTTTCTTATAAATAAGAAAAACTTATTTTCTTATTTCTTGTAAATAAGAAAACTTCCAGCTCTGCAAGTTTTATCCCTGAATGGACTGAAGCACGTATAAGAAAATTAATGAGCACCAAGAGAAACTTATATGAGACATTAAAAAAATTAACCGCATATCACGGGTGTCCGACAGACCTAGTACCCTGAGTTGTATTAATTTAAGGCCTTATTGTGAAATCAATATTTCTAAGACATAAGCAGAAGAGAGCATGGTCCAGAGAGCATTACTCCACTTAAAACTTAGTAATATTTAAAGATGACAGTGGCAAGATTTTAATTAGGACCATTATTTGTTAGTTTAAAAATTTTCATATATATATATATATATATATATAATTTTAAAAATTCTTTTATCTTAAAGCAAATAAAGCTTGTTCTCCTTTCCATAAGATGTTAATGAGATATTGACAAATGCTTGGTATTTTTAACATAATTAACAGTAGGTTATTTTGGATCTTTCAAGCTACTTTGCAATGTGCTTTTTGTTTTTTAATCTCTTTATAATTGGGACTAGTAGAATAGTTCAAAAATATAAAATTAAAATTGCTAAATTTTGATGGATTTTTGAGACGTCCTATTGCCCAATGTCATAACTCTCCCAGTAAATTTAGTATGTCGTATTTGTACCAAAATGACAATGAGAGTTCTGTGGTTGTAAAACTTAAATAAGACATCTATCTTTATCACCTTAAGTTAGAGAACATAATCAGAATCTGAAAAAAAAAAAAGTTAAGCTGGATCAAACTATTAAATAGTTTTTGTTTTTGTTTTTGTTTTTTGCCTTGGAGGTAATTTATATACATAATTTGATCAAGTAGGATGAGTAGACCACGGATCAGAGAGTTAGGATCCCTGGAGTCTTGGCCTATTCAATACAATTATGACCTGTTTCCACATCTATAAAAAGAAGGTATTGGACACAGTCCTTAATGATCCTTTCCCGCCAGATTTCATGGTTCATTATTACAACCAAAATATACATTCCCTGTGGAGATTTTCATTTCCCTACATTACAGAAATCACATAGCTCTTGGGTATTCATGTTATTAGAATCATGACACATATCCTGCTTACTTTTAACTAGAAAACCTCTGGAGAATGTAGAATAGCTGTCTTCTAATCCAATTTGATAAACGTTTATCAAATATTTATACACTGAGAAGGAACTGCAATGGTAGAACTACAAAAACACAAAATTCCAGGCCAGTGCTGGGAGATACCATATTACATGGTGAGGTTGTTATGTGTTGCACTGGCCATAACACAAGTGAAAAAGGAGTGCTCTCTTTTGCCTCAGGAGGCCTGAAAGGAAGGTGTTGTGGAGGAATTGGCCTTGTGGCAAGACTTAGATTGTTTGAATTTCAAAATAAAAGATTTTTGAGCAGTATAAAGAGGAATGGAACAGAAGAAGCAACAGATTTACAGATGAATAGTTGTAAAGTCACAGAGGTCAGATTATGGGGCACTGTAAATCATACTATGTTATAAACCAACTTGCTAGTTTTCCTAATCTAAGAGTCTCATTTTCAGTGGAATATGCCCCACTCTTGTTCTCCTTTAGGATTGGGGGTCCCTGGTCTAGCCACAATCTTCTCAGGCCCCACTGTAACCAACAATACAACTTTCAAGAAAAAAAAAATGTAACTTCAATGATTAAAGAATTATTCATATCAAAATTAATTAATTGCACTTAAAGGACTCTACCTTGGTCCATCTGCCTTCTGTGACATTCTAGTGTGACTGGTTGGATTTCTCCAAGAAAGAACTAAAATATTCTTCACCTTTGGTTCTCTGTTTATTCACCTAATAAATATTCAGACAGAACAATGACTTGTCAGACTTGTTTTAGCCAATAGACATACAATGATGATAAAAAAAAAAAAAGCAGACACTCTTAACTAAAGTGAACAAACCAATGGTTATCAGAGAGGGGAGCTGGGTGGGGTGGTGGATTAAATAGGTGATGGGATTAAGGAGTGCTGTTGGTGTGATGAGTACCTGGTGCTGTAGGAAGTGTTAAGTTACTATATTGTACACCTGAAACTAATATAACACTGTATGTTAACTGACTGCAATTAAAATAAAAACTTAAAAATAAAAAAGACCGATGATAGTTTATATTCTAGTTGGGGGAAATGGCAGATAAATTATAGATAAAGAAGTTAGTTTCAACTAAGTACTCTGAAATACATAGAACAGGGTAACAAGATGGAGAAAAACTAGAATGAATTAGGGGGCACAAATGTGGGAAGAGTTAAATAATGAGAAGGAGGAAGTTGTAAAAATATTGAAGGAAGGACTTCCTAGATGTGACTACATGTCTAACTGACCTGCCTCACTCTCCTCTTAACCAGGCTAACTGCTACCCCATTCAAGGCTCAGTGCAGATGTCATTTCTCTGGGGAAATTTGTCTGATGAAAAAGATTGGATTAAGTGCCCAATCTCTGCCTCAAAGTTAGCGCTTACTCCCAGTGAATTGCAATTTTCTGTTTCCTTGCCTATCACCCCACTGGATATACTGAAAATAGATAGACATCCTGTCTTCATCATGGTGTGTCACCTACATGTAGTAAGTACACTGATGAAGAATGACTAATGTACAAATGGCAAACTCTGGCATTCTATAAAAGTTGCATCTTGACTTATCTCTTGAGGCACTGACAATTAATGTCTGATCTCCTGAAATACAGGGCTTAATGTCTAGGCCAAAGTTTGTGGCAAATTCTTGAATATGACCTTTCTTTCACATAAGCTTCATTTCTCCTTTTTTTAAAAAAAAAATATATATAAACTATCAATAAGGGCTTTCTGATTTGATGATGTTTTAGAGACAGAAAACTTGAAAAGAAAAAAAGAAAAAGTTAGGTTGCAATTACATTTAACTTAAAAGCAGCCAAAAATAATGAGTTTCCAGGTCCTTTCCAAAGATTTAGAGTAAAAACAATCCCTTGATCTGCAAAGCCAGAAAAGTGGCTTAAATCCTTAGAGTAGTTCCCTGCATGCAGTTTCCTCACAACTGTATTTGTTTATATTTGTTTAAAACATAGAAGTAATCTTAGAAATTATCACACTGCTACATTGCAATATAACATTTAATACAGATGAGAACTTACCCTGCGCTTTTACTTTAAAGTATAACCTTTTTGTGTATTAATTACACCATTATCATTCACTTCTCAGAGCACTGTTTTACAGAAAAAAATCACCAAAGTATACCTTTTAAAGCAATGTTACATGGTTGATTGATGCATGTAACTTTTCACAAGCATGTATGTCTGAAAATGTATGTAAATTTGTATGCATGCCTCAGTGGTCTGGGTTCCGTGGTGCTCCCTAGAACTCACAGTAAGAATTTGCAATTCATGGATTTCCTAACTCTCAGAACAAATACGAGAAATTAGTATATCCTAAATATGTACTTACTTCAAAAGCCTATTTCTTAAATTTTCTGGGAATATAAATTTCAAACCAGAGATTACTCATTAAGTACCTTCTACTTTCTGTTATTAAGATAATTTATTATTGCCTTACAAATTATAATTTATAATTATTCTCACCTACCCTGTTTCGAAGGGGTAAGAGTTTTTGTTGTTTACTAGCTCCTTAGCAAAGTCTCTTCCTGGATAACAAAAGATAGCTCAAACATGACATGCCAAAAATCAAAACTTTGATTTTTTTTCTTCAAAAACTACTTCTCCACAGAGTCCTCCAACTATTCTCCTACTTGTTACATTCAAAATCTTTGGACTCATCTTTGTTGCTCTATCTCTTGCTCATATCCCACATTTAATCCATCAATAAATGCTGGTAGCTCTAATTTCAAAATGTATCCCAAATCTTTACCATTATTACTGTCAGATAAAGCTTTAACTATTACACTCTACCTACATTGTTCTACCTTTTTCCACCCTTGTCTTCCTAACACCTACCCCTGCGCAAAGCAGTGGGAGTAGGCATTTAAAATCATGAGTCAGATCATGTCACTCAAGGCTCTCCAAGGTTTTCCCATCTCATTCAGACTAAAATTAAAAGAATTTTCCATGGTAAGTAACACCCTCATATGCTGTCTCAGTTCACCTCTCTTATCTCCTACCTATTCCTCTTTCTTTCTTACCCCATCCACCTCAGACAAACTGAGCCCTTTACTAGTCCTCAGGCATGACATGCAGTCCCCTGCCTTCAGACTTTATATACACTATTTCTTCTTCACAGAACATTTTTTCTTTCAGATATCTCCATAGCCCTCTCTGTAATTTATCTAGGTCTCTGCTTAGATAGCAGTGTCCTTCTCAGGGAGAGCTTTCCTAATTCACCCTTTCTAACATAGCCACTCATTCTCTTCACCCAGTCTACCTTATTTTATATTTTTTTAACCTGATTTTATATCATATAATTGATCATTTTTAATACTAGCCTTTACCACTGGAATGTAAGCTCTGTGAAATAAGACTTCATTTTGCTCAGGGTAGCTGGAGGTGTGTTTCTTAGTCAGGGTAATGAAGGTAGTGTTTCCCTGCAGGGCAAATGTTGGGCAGCTTTAGGTAGCACCTCGCCCCGTATAAGAAGAGGTTTACCTAAACTTGGGGTTCTTCAGCTGTACCCCACTGTGCGCACAGCATCCACCTGAGCTATTCCTCGTCATCCCCGTGGGATGAGAGAATATGGAGCTCTTGTTGCCTGATGTGTCATAAGTTGTAACATCCTTTCTCTCTGACTCAAGATTCTGTAAGCACCCATGTAACTGTGGAAGGCTAACTTACTAGTGAATAAGTAGGGCGAAATCTCAGATCCTTACAGATCTCAACACCTGGGATCTGGCATTCAACACTAATGCTATGTAATCCATAATCCTCAATTTACACTGTCATGTAATTTACAGTGTAGGACCCAGAAAAAATGCTTCTCCATACCTCTTGCCCTATGTTCTTGAGAAAAAGACAACTGTCTCCCAGTGCTGTGAAGATGTGTGGGTTTTGTTGCTCCCTTTATCAGTGATAGACATTGCCTTGGAATGCAGGGAAAATTTGAGTGATGGAAATTTTAAGGTAGAGAACAATTAGCTAATTCATAATTAATCAGATTAACTCATAAAATTCTTCTCAGATTACATGAATGCAATATATTTTTGCATAAAGTATCATTTTACAGTAGTGTTGATTATTCTTGCTTCTTTCTCTCTTAATTTACAGACCTGGAGGTACTCAAGAATTAATGTGATGCTCTCAATAATTGTACCTGATACCTGAGGACTATTTTGCAATATTTAAACAACTCATATTATTCTTAAAATAGAACATATATTGTTCCAGATACAACATGCATGGAACATAATACCTATAATTTGAACACGTTTTTAGATCTAAATGTTGCTTTATGAGGCAGTAAAAATTGTTCATATAAGTGATAGCAGTTTGTGTGATACAATTAACATTTCAAAATAATTTATTTTATGCAATTTCATTTCAATGTTTAAAAATAGTATGTAAAATTTGTGGTTCATATCCAAGTTTTCTTTAAAAGTTTTATTCATAATTTCAGTTGCCTCTACTTCAGTAGTCCAAAGTTTCTCTAAATTAATTTAAAAATTATCAAAGAACTACAAAGAGTCAAGAAAGGTTAATTTGGCATTATTATCAAAAGAACACAAATTATGTGGAAATTGGTAGCAAGAATATAATTATTGATTTTATTATAAAGAGACAAGATAATGAATGTCATAGAATAAATGTATAATAACTTATGAATTATCTATCTATAAGTCAAACATCACTGGCTCAAACACACAACACCAAAATATATGTAAGAATAATTAAGGAGGGCATGTGACGTGATGAGCACTGGATGTCATATACAACTAATGAATCACTGAACACCACATCAAAAACTAATGTGTACTATATGTTGGCTAATTGAATTAAAATAAATAAAAAAGAATAAATTCAATTACATTTTATATTTTTCTGATTTTAAGTCATATAAAAACAATTGATCACATATTTCTTGAATTTTATTATGAAGGTATATTTTTCAAAGTAATTTAATTTATAAATTTTAGACATTAGAAATTTGGAATCTGGGGCTCCAGTTTTACCCTGCCCCTTGTGTAATAATTGTCAGGAATGAAACTGAATGCTTTATTTGGAGTATCCAGCTCACAGCAGGTGTTTGACGTATTTCCATTGAATAAATAAGTGAATGGTGACACCTGACCATTCAGCAGTTTCTCACAATAGTATATACTTTTAGCAATTTATCTTTTTATGTTTAATATTTTCCACATTCACTACCAGTCCTTTTTTCTATAATTTGCTTAATCCAAACTTCTAATTTTTAAGAAAAGATAATTTGTGTAGCTACAGAGTTACTAGGTTACAATATTTCCCTCTTTAAAGCTCTATAGACATTATTTTTCTCAAGAAATTTACAGTTTTACTGAAGTCTCTTACTAACCTGATTTTAGTTCCTTGGGGGATAATTTATTTTCTTTGCTTGGATACTTTCAGAATTCTTTCCTTATTTTTGAAATTTAAAATTTTCAGACACGTTTCAAGGTAGATACTCCTTTTATTCACTTGTCCTAAAAAACATGTTAAGGCTTTTAGTTTCCAGACCCAGAATCTTTCTTTTTTTTCCCCCTAATGTTCTGAAAAGCTTTCTTCTGAAAAATGTTTGATTATTGCCTCTATTAGCTTTGTTCTGTTTTCTTCTACAGAAATATTTATTAATGTATAATAATTTATTTATGGTGAAAGAGGTAATGCAAATTATTTGAGGAATTAATCATTTTATATCCTCATTGAATTCCATACCAGTAATGTTATATTTATAGGTTAAAAAATAACATTACAGTAAAATTCAAATAAATGAAATGTATGATAAATGTGTAATAAAATGAAATGTATACCAGAAAGCTCAAGATAGAATATATTTACCTGTTCAGACTTGTGTTCCATAATCCATGACATTTTGATTATTTTAGTCCCTAGACCCATTGCTATTGCAGATTACTCAAACTGAGCATTACATGCATGCTTCCTGTCCATTGACACACACCTTTATGACCTTGTTTCCCACATGCCCTCAGCAGATCCTCCACTCCACCAGGAGTGGAGGGTCTATAGTCCTACAGCATTACACACTCTTTTCTCTATTAAATGCCATTTCTCCCAAAGTTTCCAATGCGATAAAGTGTACCTTATGTACCTTTTGCTGTTTGAAAATGTCTCCCATTACTGAAGCTGCAAAGATCATTCCCTCTTTCATCTTCCACACAACAGAATATTGCAACAAGCCCTGATAAATATGCACTGTCATAAAAGTCACAATTGTGTGGGTGCACACCAGTTGTTTCCCTTTAACCAGAGTAGAGATGAACAAACAGGTGGAAGTAATGACTCTGCTGGTCAGTGGCATCACAATGAGCCCTTTTCAGCATCATGGTTCAATCCTGACTTAATCGTTACCCATTCCAACCTCATCCCTTTAATGTGGTCTGCTTGTTGTATTATCAATTGTACAAACACCTCTTGGGTGTGAGGGATACTGCTGCCTATGCTGTCACTTCTCTCATATTTTACTTTATGTCCCAGTTCCTATATGCTACTCTCAAAATTTCCTGTTACCTTCCACAGTGCTGTTAAACAGAACCTTGTATTTTGTTTGGCAGTTTTTAATCACTCGTTGCTGTTCCACACACTGCCATCTTTCTGCAGCCTTGGCACTTGCATCCTTATAGACCCTGGTCATGGCTGAGCATGAAGGGCTACTTGTCCTTAATTCTTTGGACAATCCCAGGAGATAGTACATCCTATTTCTCCAAAAGAAAGGAAATTTCTCTCCTGCAATCCACCCCAGCCTTACCTCCACCACGCCTCCTCTCTCACTTTTCCCCTCCCATATCTTCATATTTACATTCTCCCTGTTTATTTTATTGGAGCACTTATCCTAACATATGCTTTTCTTTTCCATCTGCTCCTTAGGCAAAGGTAGAGCTACAGATTCTACTCTAAGTCTCTGGTGTTAGGCTTACTTTGGAAACATCCTATGCTGTGCTTAAAGTCTTCTGAAATTTTCCTCCACCTAGGAAACATTAACATGTACTCCACGGTGGTTTGGGAAGCTTGGATTAAAAGAGGATGCTGCTGTAAGACCCCAATTTTTCAGAAAGTCTTTGAACTTTAAAAGGAATCTATTTCTGAGTTTTATTTCATTATACAACTTGGTTTTCTCCCTGAAAATTAGCATTAGTCTTTAAAACCATGATGGACAGAAACAAAATAAATAGTAAACAAGCATGCTAGCTCATATTAAAAGTTTTGGTGCCAAAAGAGGGAGAGATATAAATTCAACTCTGGAGAAGGTTGTTCTCCTATGTTGTTAAAATCATTTTAATGTAGCTTTTAGTTATAAAGCTGCAAACATTCTTTTGAAATGGCAGCGTTTGTAAAAATGTGGCACTAAGGAGCTAATCCATTCTTGGCAACATAAAAGAGGAAACAATTTTCTTTGTAGTCAGAGGTATGTCTCTGCAGATTATGTTCCCCAGTTTAAAAAAAATGTGTTTTTTAAAATTAAAATTCAGATTTTATTTTTCTGGAAAATTATGCTTTTACTTGTAGAATCCTGTGTGTAGGTACATGAGTTCTTATTTAAGTAGTTGCTTAGATCATGAGGTGAAAATTGAAAACTGCAGAGAGGATGTTAGGCATGATCCTCACCTCATCTTGACAGAAGGACACTAAATGAGACTGGAATACTGTGTTTGGCAGTGTTCAACCTCACTGGACTAGACTACTGATGTTCTCTGCGTGTTATTATTTTTTGCATACACTGTTGTCTAATTCAACACTTCTCAATACTCTTTTCTCTTTACTGTGATTTCCCATTTTCTCCAACTAGAGATGGTCATATGGCACATTTAGGAGCAATAGGACAGAAGCAGAGGCGTGCTGGGTAGGTCTTCTGGAGATGTGTTTGCTCTCCTAACAGAAGAAACAGAGGTCTCCATTCCCCACATCTTCCTGCTTTAAATGTAGCTGTGTTTCTGTATCTGAGATAGCTATTAAGGTACTATGAAAAAGCAACTAAAAAAATCACAGAAATGATGAGCTTCACGTTATTGGGCCATTGACACATTAACAACATCCTCTTACTTCCTGATACTATATTATGTAAGAAGTATTAAACTTCACTCTCATTCGTGGACAATGAGATTTCTCTGCATGATAATGAGTATAACTCTGTCAAATATGCTAAGACACTGTGTACTTTGCATAAAAGTTAAGATGGGTATTAGACTTTATTCTGGAAAAATATTCTGGAAAAGCTTTATTTTGCATTTTTCTCTCTGAGTCTTCTGGCCCTTACCTCTGGAAACAAAAGATGAAGAATCTTTGGTGCATCCTCCATGGTAAAAGAGCTGGTCTCTGGTCCACAAGAGCAGGTGAGAGACTCAGAAGAGTATTACCCATAGGAGATGCTGAGAATGAGTCTGTATTCTTTGATTGTAACCCCCTATAGCAATGGGGAATTTTCCTGAGTGCTCTCCTTCTCTTCCCTTATCCATTATTCCTGAAGATTTAGGAAAGTATCATTGAATGTTGATTCTGAAGTTAATTGGACCATGAAGAGATAAGGAAGCCATTTCCATGCTTGATTTCAAATGCTAAAGGGGCTACAGTTGATTCCTTAGTCCACAGTACTCACAGCAGACGATAGTTGTATGTATATGAATGGCAGTCTCATTAGTTTTAGAGGCAATGACATGTAGTCTTATAGGAAAGTTCAGAGGAGAATGGTTTATGGGGAATGTTCCTGAGGACATGCGACAGAACATTCTGAGGAACTCTCAGAAGCAACTGGTGACACTGAGACATGCTCAGCATGGCGAAGACCCTACATCATCATACACTGGTTGCTCAAGGAAATGCAATTAAAACATAACATCAAGAGTTAGTAAGTCTAAAATTTAGTAAGCCTAGAAAACAACTGAGTTACATGAGTTTATATTAATATAAAATATTTTACTTACTTGCAAAAACAAAACAACATATTCTACTTTTCCTTTTTTAGCATTAGATGTGATGCTGTGACTTCCAGTCTATTCATTCTGGGGAAAGAAAAGAATTACTTAACTGAAGAGTGCTGACCTGGCCTACAAAGTCCAACACCCAGAGAATTTCTTCTCTCTGTCTTGATTTTACAATACTTTGTGAAACCAGAGTCTTATACATAGCAGATAATGAAACATTATCTTAACATTATTATTATTATTATTATTATTATTATTATTATTATTGACATTATTTTAAGTTTGTCAGGATACTTACTGAAGAGAGATGTCCAAAATTATGCAAATGGAGTGGTTTGAAACAATACTGCTTATGTAGTATAACAAGCTAAAATGTCTCCAATTCATTGATTGGTTTGATTCTTCTTCTTCTTCTTTTTTTTTTTTTTTTACTTAGGGACATTTTTTTTAGTGATGAAGGTGGATTGATGGTTTATACTATATCACTGGTGTTTTAATTAACATCACTAATAAAAAGAATCAGGGAACTCATTGTCTTGAAGGTCATACCAGTGTATTCAACTACCTAACTTTATTTCATTGCTACAATTTCGTCAAAGATAATAAAAAATATTTACCTTCTGTCTTGTAGTTGTTGGTAAAGAATGATCAAAAATGAAAGAAAATAAATTAATTGCTCATGTCATTAAGATAAAAAAATGAATTAATTCTCATATCTAGATCTTTACCATTGTTCTGAAGAAATATTTTCTTCAGTAAAGAAAATTTGAAAACTGTGACCATGACCTTTTCCAACAAAGCATATTTGTGTAAAGTAAATCAAGTTTTAAAATTCCTGCTCCCCTCCATTTCCTTACAAATATGCCTAGAAAAGACATATATTCAAACAACTGCTTTTATGAAATCTATCATTTTGTCATCTAATTGACAGCCTGACAAGGGCAAGAGGCAAATCTTTGGATAAAAGGTAGTCTAGGGAATGATGAAGTAACTTGCAATGCCTCTCAAGTTTGCCAGATGAGAGACTGTGCGACTAGCATTTCCTCCACCTTGACTGTCATATATTTGGCCCCATGTGACCACTTATTCATGTTTTTTTCCTAATTTATACAAGTCACATTGATAAAATTAAAGGCTATTGAAAATATGTTTCAATGGTAACAATAATAACTATAATTTTTAACACTTTCTATGCTGGACATTGTGCTTAATATTTCACCTGTTTTATCTCATTACACTACCCCCACATACATACACAAAAGCATAAAAACAAAACAATGGTAACAAAAACACTTTACAATCTAATATTGGATATCAGGAAATTTCTTATTCTCCACAAAGTGGTTAAGTACATTTCCAACTTTTCTCAGCTAGTATGTTGCAGAGCCAGGACTTAAAGCCCACAAATCTAACTCCAGAGAACCTCTCTGAACCCCTCATTTGACCATCAAGGGATTGAGTAATAGGTTTATCTTCATAGAAAATATCCTTATAAACACAGCAATCGATGATCAATAATGTTGCAAAAGCCCTATATTCTTCTTCTAACTATTACAAAGCCCTATATTCTTCTTCTAACAGTTGGTTGGAAACCTTGGGGGCTTTCTGGGTGAAATCTGAAACTGGCCCCCAGACAGGGAGGGCAAGGAGGGACTAAAGAAAGAGGCAGACCACTCCAGGTTTGTAAGTGGCGGGTGTAATAAGAGAACCTAAATACTCAAGAATTCTCTTGAATGTCTGCAAGATGACTAAATTTCCCCACCTGCCCACTAGAATCTTAAAAGTTTGTAAAGAAGTCTTAACTGATTTTAGTTACATATTTCTAAAAGATAGCCTCAATAACACGTGGCTCTCTCAAGGCTGCATCCTTGAAGATAGCTCCCACTGAGGGAATGGTGAACAGAACATACATTTCCAGGAACACGGAAGGGGGTGAGGAGCCTCCCATTGCCTGGGTCCAGCTTGTCATGGGTCAACTGGTGGTCACATCCTTTTCATGACCCCCAACAAAAAGCATCGATCAAATTGTAACTATTAACATATTATAAAATACATTGCTCACATATTAAGTAGAACCTATTATTTCAGTATGTCAATTGATAAGGAATATTTTACATTTGGCTTCATTTTTGCAACCTAAAATTTAATTGACCTTTATCCCCATCTCTTCTAATTATGAGTTTTACTTCCTTGGGTAATTCTTGAGGAGAATTTGGAAGAAGCTTCTAGCAACATGCATTACCTGCTTATGTTTTTGTTTGTTTTGTTTTTTGTTTGTCTTTTTTTATTCTTTGCCCAGAGTGTTGGGCAGGTTTAAGTTGAACAACTTCTAGTAGTTTTTCTTAAATATTTGAATAATTAATTTTTGATAATATCATTAAATTATCAAAAAAGAAATAAAAAACAGTGTTTAGGCCCATTTTCTTTCCCATAATAATACAGACTATATTTTAAAGAAACGTTTAAGAGCTACCTTGGCTTTCATAGACTGACTATTGCAGCTTACTTCTAATTGACCAGTTGTCATGTTGCGGTACTGTTTTCATTATGAACAATGTCGTAACTTTAATAACCACCAATGATTTGGAGTTATTACAAATATCCCTCATTATCTTGAACATTTTCATCAGACTGCAGGCTAACAGTTCAGATTTCTGCTTTTAATAATTAATCCATTTTTCAATTGAAAATACAGTTTTTAAAAAGTTAGCACTTGAAAAGCATATAAGCAGAATGTCATTTAGAGGATGATTGTTAATTATTAGCTGTCTACCATCAATTCCCTGTTCCTCAGTGAAGCCTAATTTCTTTTAGGTACAATCCAGACACCTACCATTCCACTAGTAAACTCGATGCTGATGAAAACTGCTTGCCTCTACTTTACTCACCATCCTAAGGAGTAAGCCCATGAGCTGAGCTTGGAATCAGGTTGCAAAAAAACTTAAACCGAGAGCCTTAGCCAGCTTCTGAGGATCTCTACAAACTGCCCTCAGTTTCTCTATATCTCCAATTGGGCTTCTGACATAATCTTCCAGTCTAATAATTTTTTTTCTGCAAATATACCATACATGTCTATTTCTGTGTTTTGTCTGTGCTCCTTACTACTGATAGATTTTTGCTTAAAATGTGGTTTTTCTCCCTCCATCACTGTGTATGCTAATACAATTCATTCTTCTTTTAACCTCCAAAATTTCTACCTGATTTCTCAATCTCATGATACTCTCTTATGTCTTTGAACTTCTATAGCATTTGCGTTTGTAGCTTTGGGTGCTGAATTATATACTAGTGTCCTTGGGCACTAGATAATACTCTGTTCTGCAATGTTATAAGGGTATTTACTGAGGCCACATTTCTCAATGAATTTATAGAGACAAAGGCCTCTTTCAGCAACCAGGATATTGTGGCTGATATAAAATAGCTGTTCAAATTGTTAACTTGAAAATTACAATATGTTTTTGGTCATTTCTGAAAATCTGTAGAGAGGTATTTTAATTACTTAACTTTTATAGCTAATACTTTTTGGAAGTTCAATATGCCAAGTTTTTCTGGTCCACAAAGAAAGGTGCCAAAAAAAAAGGCTGAATCCTGTATATAATGCATTTAAATCAGTCTGTTTTAATTTTTTAACCTGAAAATGTACAAATACCTAAGTCAATTCATGAACATTATTCATGTTATGTGACAAGTAGGTAATGTCATTAGACTCAGAAAAAAGCCAAGATTATTCTGTAGTCTTTTGATTCAATGAACTAGACTTTGGATTTGTGATATCTAGATATCTAGATAGATAGATAGATAGATATGTGTATATACACACACACACATGCTTATGCACAAGTTCAATGAATAACAGCAATAATAAAAGGGATGGGAAGAAATTAGGAATAAATTATTATCATAACATACTTGTACTACCTGTGAAGTGGTATAGTGTTACTTAAAAATGGACCTAGGTTAATTGTAAATGTGTATCACAAAACTCACATAAAATGCCATAGACAGTTTGAATAAGCCTATAGCTACTAAAGAAATTGAGGCAACAATTAACACAAAATAGAAAGCACTGAGCCTAGATGTGTTCACTGGTGAATTGTACCAAACATTTAAGAAAAAACTGGACCAATTCTCTGCAGTTTCTTCCAGAAGATAGAAGCAGATGGAATACTTGCTATCTCATTCTATGAAACCCACATTAACATAATACTAAAACCAGAAAAAGATATTACAAGAAAAGAAAACTATGGATCAACATTGCTCATGACATAGATGTAAAAATCTTCAACAAAATATTAGTAAATTGAATCTAACAATGTATAAAAATAATTATACACCATAACCGGATGAGATTTATCACAGATATACAAGCTGGTTCAACATCTGAAAATCAATTAATATAATCCACCACATAAGCTAAAGAAGAGAAATCACATGATCTTATCAAAAGATGCAGAGAAAGTATTTGACAAAATACAGCCATTTGTGATAAAAATTCTCAGCAAACTAGGAATACAGGGGAATTTCCTCAACTTACTAAAGAGCATCTACGGAACACTTACAGCTAACATCATACTTAATGGTAAGAAACTCTACATTTTCTTGCTAAGATCAGGAACAATTCAAGAATGTCCCCTCTTGTCACAGTTTTTCAATATTGTACTGGAAGTTCTAGCTTATGCAATAAGAAAAGGAAATAGAAAGTATACGGATTGGAAAGGAAGAAATAAAAGTGTCTTTGTTCACAGATGATATGATCTTCTATGTAAAAAATCTAAAAGAATTGACAAAAACAAACTAACTCTTGGAACTAAATAATTATAACACCGCTGCAGAACACAAAGTTAATATTCAAAAGTCAATCACTTTCCTATATACCAACAAAGAACAAATGAAATTTAAAACTAAAAACACATTTCCATTTACACATTAGTGCCCTTAAAGTTAAATACTTAGAAATAAATTTGATAAAATATCCACAAGACATATTTAAAAACTATAAAACTCTGGTGAAAGAAACCAAAGAACTAAGTAGAAAGAAATCCCATGCTCATGAATAGGAAGACTCAATATTGTAAAAATGCCAGTTCTTAACTGACTACAAATGCAGCCTCAAATAAAACATCACCAAGCAATCATGGATATTGACAAACTGAATCTAAAATTTATGTGGAAAGGCAAAAGACCCAGAATAGCCAATTCAATATTTGAGGTGAATAAATTCTATTCACTACCCAAATTCAAGATTTTGCCATAATTAATAATATAAGCTACAGTATTAAAGACAATGTGATATTGGTGAAAGAATAGACAAATAGATCAATAAAACAGAATAGAGAGCCCAGAAATAGATCCTGATAAATATAGTCAGCTGGTCTTTGACATAGGAGGAAAGGCAATACAATGGAGAAATGATAGTCTTTTTAACAAATGGTACTGAAACGACTGGATATCCACATGCAAAAAGTGGATCTAGATGCAGGCCTTACACCCTTCGCAAAAATTAACTCAAAGTGACTCATCAAAGGTAACATAGATGAAAACCTAGCGACCTTGGGCATGATGATGCCTTTTTGGTTACAACACCATAGGCATGATCCATGAAAGAAAACAATTGTAAAGCTGAACTTCATTGAAATATAAAATGTCTTCTCTGCAAAAGACATTGTGAAGAGACAGAGGAGAAAACAAGCCACAGACTGGCATAAAATATTTGCAAAAGACATATATGATAAAAGACTGTTATCCAAAATATATAACTTAAAATGCAACAATAAGAAAATTGAACAAACTGATTAGAAAATAGGCAAAATACCTGAACAGATATCTCACCAAAGACATACAGGTGGCAAAGAAGATACACGGATGGGAAGACGTTCAATATCCTATGTCATTAGGGAATTGCAAAATTAAAACAATAAGATACCACTATACACTTATTAAAATGGCCAAAATCCAGAACATTGACAATACCAATGCTGGTAAGGTTGTGGAGCAAAAGGAACCCTCATTCATTGCTGGTGGGAGTGCAAACGGTACAGTCACTTTGGAACACAGTTGGGTGGTTTCTTAAAAAACTAAATGTACTCTTACCCTATGATCCAGAAGTTTCATTTCCTGATATTTACCCAAAAGAGTTGAAAACTTATGTCCACATAAAACTTGCACATGGATGTTTACAGTAACTTTATTCATAATTGCCAACACTTAGAAGTAACCCAGATGGAACGGATAAATAAATTGTGGTATATCCAAACAATGTAGTAGTATTTAATGGTAAAAAGAAATAAGCTATCAAGCTATGAAAAGATATAAACTTAAATGTATACTACTAAGTGAAAGAATCTGAAAAGTCTACATACTGTATAAGCTCATCTATGTGACAACTGAAAAAGACAAAACTGTGGAGACAGTAAAAAGATGAGTGGTTTCTAGGGGTTGAAGAGAGGGATGAACTGGTAGACTACAGAAAAATTTTAGGGTGGTGAAACTATTCTGTATGATACCACACATGTCATTAAACATTTCTTAATATTTACAGAATGTACAACATCAAGAGTGAAGCTCATGTAAACCATGGACTTCAGATGATAAGAATGTCCAGCAATTGTAATACAAGTACACTCTGATAGTGAGGGAGTTTTTCAGGGCCAGGGGTATGTAGGAACTCTCTGCACACTCCACTCAATTTTTCTGTGAAGCTAAAACTGCTCTAAAAAGTAAAGTCTGTTAAAAATAGTGAATTTCATCAAAACCACAATGAGATATAACCTCACACTTGTCAAAATGGCTAAAATCAACAACACAAGAAACAACAGGTGTTGGCAAGGATGTAGAAAAAAGGAACCCTTGTGCCTTGCTGGTGGGAGTGCAAACTGGTGCAGCCACTCTGGAAAACAGTATGGAAGTTCCTCCAAAAGTTAAAAATAGAGCTACTCAATGATACAGCAATCACACTATGGGTATTTACCCAAAGAATGCAAAAACACTAATTCAAAGGGATACATGCACCCCTGTGTTTATAGCAGCATTATTTACAATAATCAAGATATGGAAACAGGCCAAGTGTCTATCAATAGATGAATCGATAAAGAATATGTGAGATACACACACACATACACGCACACACACAATGGAATATTAGTCAGCCATAAAAAGAATGAAATCTTGCCATTTATAACAACATGGATGGAGCTACAGAGTACAATGCTAAACAAATTAGTCAGAGAAAGATAAATACATGTAATTTCAGTTGTATGTGGAATTTAAGAAACAAAACTGGAAAAGAAAAAAAAAGAGAGAAAGAGAGACAAATCAAGAAACAGACTTAATTATAGAAAACAAACTGATGGTTACCAGAGGAAAGGGGTAGGGGAATTGGGAGTAAAAAATAAATAAATAGGTGATGGAGATTAAGGAGTGCACTTGTCATAATGAGAACTGGGTGATATATGGAATTGTTGAATTGCCAAATCGTACACCTGAAACTAATATAACAATGTATGTTGACTAAATGGAATTAAAATGAAAACTTAAAAAATCCAAAAATAGTGAATTTCAAATGTTCTCTTTGTCTCATGTTTCTTTTCCTCAGGACTATCTTATTAAGGAATTTATATTTATAAATATATAATAAATATTATATATATGCTGATATATTAGTCACCAATAAACTTTAGATGACTTCATGATCTGAATTAGCCTTTTCAATTCATTTAATGTGCTTCTCAATTAACAGAACCCAATAATAGGTGGTTACATATACGGTCCCAAATATATTTATTTTAGGTCTATACGTTACTTTGGGGTTTAAAATTTTTCTAGGATATAGACTTTCTTTCTTCTTTTTATTTATTTTTTAGAATTGAATATTGTTTGGAAATATATTGTTTCAGTGATATAGCCTCAGGATGTTAAAAGGACACAGATGTGGCAGTTGAAATGAAAACTGAATGAAAATGGAATTCAAGGGCTTAGGTTTATTTCTTAGTTGTGATCTTCACTATATATGTAAACTTGGGAAAGCCCTTAATTTCCTTAGATTTAATTTCTTCATTTCTATAGTAGAAATAAGGAAGTTCATCTTGCATCTTTACTATGATAATCACTGTGATAATTAAGTGTGCATCCTTAGTGAGAGAGAGCAGGAGAGGGAATGGAGAAAGGAGCCAAGTCTAGTGACTGATAAACAGTCAATATTCAAAAATGGTTACTATACATTGAGCTCTTACTATATGGCAGGCACTGTTAAATATTTTGTGAATTTAAATCACAATGCCAACATGAATGACTTTTTAAAAATTATTTTAATTTTTTTATTATATTTACACCTGGTTTCTGGTGTAAAGTTCGATGATTCATTAGTTGCATGATAAAGACATTTTATCCCCATTTTATGAATAAGAAAATGGAGGTTTGAAAAATTTTAGCAATTTTTCCAAGGTCACATGGCTAGAAATCAAATTAGTGCTCAAAATCATGTCAGTCTGATTAACCAGCATACCAACCTGCCTGGGATGTCCTAGCATTGATTGATGGATGGGAATACATTTATATTGGCAAGCAGTAAAATGTTATTATTTACTCCTCTTCCATTACAGTCTGACTGAAATGACAGAAACAGAGTGAAAATCAAAATGGAATGGTATATGGGATGTGTTGTGAATATGAGGTGAACAGCAACAGAAATGGCAAAAAAAAAAAAAAAGAATTTATCTGGTCAAGGGAAAAGAAACATGAATGGCAACCATGGAGGTTCTGCCCATAGCTTCATCTTTTTTTTTTTCCTTTTCTGTATTTTTTCCCTTAACATGCATTAAAGAATGAGAAAGAGCTGAAAAACATTAAACATTTCTTAGCAGAAATTACTGAGGAAAGTGGTTGCCTAGCAGCAAAAATATAGTGTTTTGACATTATCGTGAGGGTTGGATGAAACATTAAAATAGTTCATTTTAAAAAGCTGAGGGTTGCTTTGGAAATGTAAGGACATCTGGTCTTTTTTTAGAAGTTTTTTGTAAGAGGCTTTGTATTAGTTTTACATGCTGTGTAACAAATTACCAAAAATTTACCAGCTTAAAACAAACTCATTTTATTATTTTACAGTGTCCATAGGTCAGAAGTCTGGGCACAGCTCAGTGGGGTCCTCTGCTCAGGGTCTGTCAAGGTGTCAGCTGATCTGTGCTCCTATCAGGAGGCTGGACTAGGAAGGATCAGGCTCCAAGCTTGGAGGTTTGGGCAGAACTCATTACCCTGACACTGTAAAATTCCTGGCAGCTTACTTCTTCAGAACCACAGAGAAATCTCTCCCATTTGGAATCTCTGCCTTCAAGGAAAGTCTGGGCTTGCTTTTATAGGACTTACCTGATTAGGTGAGGCCCACCTAGGATAACTTCTTTGATTATTCCAAGACAACCGGTTAAAGACCATAATTATATTTGAAAAACCCCTTCACCTTCGCAATATAACATAACATAACTATAGGAGTGATAGCCAAGTAACTTGGCATATTCTATTGGTTAAAAGCAGATCACAGTTTCCACCAACCCTCCGGGGGCAGGTACTAGGTTTCAAAAATCATCGAGAACAGTCTATGGTTTGCCCACTGTGGGCACAATCTGCTAGCTCCATCTTTATCATCCTTAATCACCAGTGAAACAAGTGGTAAAAGAGCAACATTAAAATTGTTTCTCATTTTAATTGATCAGCATTTTTTTACTAGACAAATTGTCTTTATAGTAATTTTTAAAAATAATTATCCATGAATTGCATAAAAATAACTTCTTAATTCTTAAAGTAACTGTGAATTACCCATGATATATGTAACCAGGAAAAAAGCAATGATTCTTAAAAAACAAACAAAATAACCCCCCAAAAAAACAGATGTAAGAAGTTTCTAAAACCACCAATAAAGTAAAGCTATTTTGCTCATTTTGATAGACATTTTACCTCTAATCAAACCATGTTATTAAGAAAAGAGCTTATTAGATTTTCCAGTGTGTTTTATGTGTCAGGATATGAAAAGAAAATTAATGCATGAGTACAAACTAGAAATACATTTATACAAAAACAACAAAAATATCAACTTTCACGGTGATCTAAATTATTTTCAAGTGATAATATGTTGATCTTAACAAGATGATTTTATCCAAATGTGCCACATAAATGTTTTTCATGTTGCATTAATTTTTGGACACAAACTATTCTATTTAAAGTAGATTTTTCCTTATAGATGAATCTTGGATAGTTTGATAAATTAGGTTCATTTGAATAGATACAAGTGTCAAATTTTCCCTACAGTTTTAAATGGGATAAAGTGCACTTAAGAAAAAAAAATCACAGAAACTGGTTGAATCAGTATAATTGCTTTACTTCAATTCATGTTTTATTTACCATACAACTTCTTTCTGGCTTCTAGATATCTTTGCTTTAGTTGAAAAAAAAATGAGTAATGAAAAGTATAATTAGACTTTGAATTTTTCACAAATTACTTCAATTTTTTTTTAAAAAATCATCTAACTCAGATGACTTACATGCATTAAAATCCTAGTGTATGTTGATTATAGAAATGTACTACCATGAGCAAATCCAACCTGAGTCCTATAGCTTCCTGAGATTATCTTTCTCTTATAAATAAATAGAGTTGCCTTAGCATTCTCTGTGGGAAGTCAATATCATTTTCAACATTTTGAGGTTAATCAATGACAGTACTTACTTTTTCTTGGTTTTTACCTGTTACCTCTTGTTCTGATCTGCTACTTCACTCCTCAATTCTCATTCTCTGCCTCTCCTTTTTAAAAATTTTATTTGTATTTCTATCAAAGTTATTTATGCACATAGTTTAATGAGGCAAAGCATTTTACAAGATAGTTATATTAAAAATAGGAGTACACTCAAATCCAATTATTTCTCTCCCATGACAACTTTCAAGACTCCTAGCTTATACTTTTGATATTTATCTATATATCAGTTGAAGGCATCTGTCCAATACAGAAGATATCACTGTATTCCAACAAGCAGGAATTCTAGAGGGCAGGCTCTAAACATAAATTAAGGACTAGTAGGTAAGGGAAGTGTAATTCTTCCATTTAAAAATCAACTTATTGTTGACTGCCAGAATTGATTTCTTTTTACATGTGTTCTCACTACCTACTGACTAGAACTCTTACAAAATTATTGCATTGCATTCTAGTCAATTTTATCATCTGCTTTCCCATTTAGACCACGAGGTCCTTAAGTGCCCTTGACATTCATATTAAAGCTGAATTTTTTAAGAGAACATCTGCTATACAGTAAGTTACTAAAAAATACTTAACCAAATCAAATTTTAACACTTTTTGGATGTCTACCTGGAATATATTACATGCTTACTTAGTATTGTATAGATTCTTTGGAGACCTATAATTCTTTAGGTTTCAAGAGTCATGAAGCACTCCTGGAGAGTCACCACACTCAAGTACCTTCCCTGTCTTATTGCCAGAACTCTGGGATCCTAATGTTACCTTTTCAAGTTTATACACTGCAAAGGGAAATACACAAAATAAAACAATGATCATCCTTATTTCATAAAATCCCTTACCAGCAGCATAAAACTCAGAGAAAGACATACCACCCAAGAGGAGAAGGGTAATTGAAGAAAACTAAAGATGTTGCCATGCTTCCGTGCAAGTATTTTAATGCCAATTTTAAGGTATCATGGAATCTCTGGCAACCAGTAGTCTGTTTTACCACTGGCAATTTCAGAACAGATCCAGACAGGATTCTAGTCTACCTTTAACGTTTTTCACAAAATAGTTTCATAGTAAGCCAGTAGACATTCTAAAATATGGACAATTACATTTGTAAGAGAGAATATCTACCATGTGCAAAGCACCATTCAAACATTTTAAACATATTATTTCTAATCCTTTTAAAAATGGATACAGAGACTATATTAGAACTGGCTACAAGTAACAGAAGGCAACTTGATCTAGGTCAAGAAAACTGGAGGGGTAACTATAAGGATACAGGGGTGGGTAACAAAGTCCAAGGATAGACATATAAGGAGAAGTAGGAAAAACTGAAACCAGAAACTTGACATTTGTCAGAAATTTATGTTTCTTCTTTTGTCTTGTTTTTCCCTGTACTCTGCTTGGCTTTTATTTGTAAGCCAAGTCAATACTAAGGACCTGAGGTGCTGGTGCAGGTCAGTTTAGGAATTCTCCAGTGTAAGCTGGCAATGGCACGTATTAGAATAATACATTTTATAATTGACTATAAAATCTTATTGGCCTTGATGTCCAAACAAAAGTCAGAGAAAATAATTTATGGTATAGAAATATCAGTATAGGAGATCATCAATATTGCAATTTAGAGCACCATTCAATAATTAGCACAACTTCAGAGAAAAACATTTATTATTGTTATTATTATACTCAATATGGCTGTAGATGTTCAGCCAAATTCAACCATGTTTTTTTCTTTTCCCCTGGCTGTAAAAATAATAGATTGTAGCCATTGTAAAATTAGTCTAGATCTTGCATTTAATTTGTCCCCTGAAGGCCTAAATGGAAACAGAAATGGCCATTTTCAATGCCATTTCTTGAGTTTGTGATATTTTTGCTCTTTCTAATTTGCAGAACAATCATAGTTATTGCATCTCTTATTATTCCACTTGTGCTAGAGCACACAGAATCCTCTGGGCACTATTGTTTGTAATCTGAAAGCTCTATTGCATTATGTTAGAGACTATTTTAAATAGTATTAATTATAAAATTAAGTGATATATCATTTCATGAAGTCAAATAAAGGTATTGTAGAATATCATTATGGGGACAATATGTGTCTTCAAAAAATAATATATGGATAAGTTGAAGAATATACTTTTCAAAAGTTTTGAGTGATTTTAGAGTTGGTATTTGCAGAACAGATACTTACTATGGAAGCCATATTTTACAGCCCTAAATGTTTGCAACTCATAAAAAGTATTTGTAATTCATAAAAATATACATTCTAAAGTAATCATAATATAAATGAATTTAGGATTTGTCAATCAAATATTCTGACTACTTTCATTATGTATCAATATATATTCTATTTTGATGGGACAAACTATTTAATGTTGCTCACTCTTTAACCAAGCAATAATTTATTAAATATCTGCTATGTGTTTCATGTAATGAGAAGTTAAACAAATGTGAGATATAAATTTTCTTCACAATGTATCCAGTGAAGTCAGAAAAAGAAATGTCTTTAAAATACATATGTAACAAAAACTTCAGGAGATACTGAGTAAAAACCTTAGAAATAGAAGGAAGTGATTCCTTCTCACTGAAGCATATTAGAGAAGGAAAGTGTAACTATGTTTTTAAGTATCCATTTTACATATGAGAAAAGTGGATTTCAGATTGCACAAAGAATCAATCTTCCAAGATTCAATCACACAGATACAGAGTCTGAAATTAAAACCCATGTCACTCGACTTTTACTTCATATTTCCTGTCATTTGCTGCCTTAAAAAACTCTTCCGTGAGGAAATACAATTAACAGAGCATTAAGGAATGAGAAGTCATTTTACTGTGAACAAAGAGGGGCGATGGAAAGAACAGAATGAAGAGCATGTGGATATAAATGAAAGGTACTAAATTTAAAGAAATGAAGAGGGCAGAAGATGTTTAAATTATGATTGGCCTTTAAACCATTCCAGATACAAACTTCATGGTGAATTGTAGGTAAAACAAGAAAAAATATCGAAGAGATAGACATGTTAGGAAAGTAATTTCAGCATCATTAAGAAGTAATCAATGGGTAAGGAAGAAATGAGACACAGAAATCAGATAGCCTGTTCTTGTTTTGAGTCCAGGTTAGAAATGAAACAACTAGGAAGATAGATGGATTAAAGAGATAATCAAGATCAAATCAACCCAATGGGTAAGTGAGGGAAGGGATAAAATGGAACGTGAAAAGAGAAGGACAAAATGAATAGTTTTGTTTATTTATAAACTATAAAGTTGATAGATTTATTTTATACTACATTCATCCAGTGTTTATTTGTACTTGGTATTAAGGGTACTAGAACATTAAAAATTTAAATGTAAGAAAATTGTTTACTATAGCTTTACAAGGTAAAGAATGCATCAACTACTTCAGATTGTTTTTGTGAAGACCAGCGGAAAATATTCTGGTTTTGTTTATTCTTTTACTGCTTCATCCACCCAAATTTGGGGGGCATTTGTTTTATATTAAGCTGTATGGTAGGTAATGTGTGTTCAATAGTAAGCATAGTAGACATAGTGGTTGTCTTCAAAAGCTTACAGTTAGTGAGTGAAACAGATATTCAAAGAATTAAATGAGCAAAGAAGTAAACGCTGGGAAGAAGGAGGAAATGATTCTGTAAGATTTTTTTTTTTAGAGAAAGTTAAGCTAGTCCAGTAAGAGTAAACCTTTAGGAACAGATTCATGATGAAAAATCTGAAGATGATAAGGATTTATTTGGGTGAAGTAAGAGGAAAGAGTACCTCAGGCAAAACATTTCTTCCGTTCATTTTCAGTGGTTGTACTGTACCATTGCAATGGTGAACTGTTGGTGACTAGCGCTGTCTATGCTTAGTTACCTTTGGCATATCCCTGAAAATATGTTAGTCATTTTGACTTGAATTTGCCATTAATTAACAGTGAAAAATAAAAGGAAGAAGTACAAAATAAGTAAAACTGAATAATTTATAATTACTTTTTCAAAAGCCCTGTTTAAAAACACAAACGTGTGCTTGCATAAATACACACACAGAGACACACACACACACAACACACACACACACACACAAAGAAACCATGCTAGAACAATAAAGCTATAAATATGATAGTTTTCACTTAATATGCTTTTTTTTATTTTAAATTATAATAAAGGTTAATCGTGTTAAACATGTACTTTTCTATATGTTATTGCAAGCATGATTAATCAGATATAACTATTATTTATACTTAGTTCTTCTGGATACTGGAACAAAATTATGAATTTGAAAACAGCAGTTACTTTTTTCCCATTTCTTAGGTGAAGTTTTAATTCACTCAAACCAACAAGGCTAAATCAATTTTTTTTAATGTAAAGCATGAATCATCTGGTAAAGTAAATTTCAAAATTGACTTGAAAAGCTTTTCCAGATAGAATAAAAGTGATAGATGTGAAAATGCATAATATTCTTCCTTGCTTTTAAATATGCCTACTCAGATGGAATCATCAAATTTTACACCTGAAAGAGAGCTGTGATCATTTAATCAAATCTCCACATTTTACAGATGAGCAGTCTTTTCCATTTTTAAAAAATGCTCCCCCTCCATTCTTTTATGGACTTTAGTTTCCATCAAAGGACTAATTAATGATGTGGAAGAAACTCATATTTACCTTTTATTTTGAAGAAACATATTATTATTCTTTAACATTCAAAATACCTAAAAACTCTAATAGAACAGGAAGAATGTTCCAGTAACCTAAAACCACCCTCTCATTTTATACTTTCAGTTTCTTTTTTATCCAAGACAGTGAGAGAGGGAAAACAGAATCAGGTCATTGTCCAAAAGTTCTCATTTCTTCCTTATCGGAAGATGAAAAATCAATAATTGAAGCTAAACATAGATTCAGATGGGTGGAACTGACAAGATAAGTGTTGTTCTGCTGAAGAAAGTGGCAAGAATCATCTTATTCTGATGTTTAGTTAATAAAATTCCACATTTCACAACTCTATACTCACTACAAATCAAGCTTAATAATGGCTCTTCAATAAAATCTGAATTTCTAACATAGACTTCGAGTGCCTTCACCAATTCTTTTCTCAGCTTAACCTAATTGTTCTCTTTTCTCACTTGCAACTGATTATCCACAGCCCCAAAAAGCTGCCTAGAGGATGCAGAAACAAACAAACAAACACATGGAGCTAATAATTTCCTTAACTTCTTTAAAATTATAATAAAAACAATCCCCTTAACTTAATGAAACTTACAGCATCTTACAAAAAACAGTCTATGTGTAGTGAATATAAGCTACTTGAACCCTTACTGATATTCACCCAAACTTCTATATTTATATGTAAGGAATGAAGAAGACTGCAGGCATCCTATTTTTTTTTATTGTTTCTTTTGCCTTCCCAGAATTTATTCCTAATATTCCTTCCCCCAAATCTCCAGTTCTGTTCAGATATCTACTCTTCATGAACTGACCAGAGCCATAGAGAAAGACTCCTTCATCTCCAACCAAAGTGTAAGTCTTTTTGGTCTAAAGACAATCATCTCATTTCCCTCACCAGCTCTTGGTTTACAAAAGAGCACGCTACCCAATTTTCACCAATGTGAACTGAGGAAAAATTTGCTGGGGTAGAGGGGTTGTTTAGACAAGTTTTCCTCCCTGCTAAAAGATAGCCTAAGAAGTAATTGAGTCACTTCTTTTCTGGGCATTATCATAGAAGAAACTTCTGCCTCTATCTTGCTCCCAGCCTAAAGAAGGAAGACAGCAGGTCTGAGAGATAGTAATCACATATTTTACATAATCATCAAATTTCTCAAATAAACAACTTATACCCTAATTTATCTCTGGGTTTCTATTATGTGAGATAATATAGTCCCCGTTGTTTAAGCAAGTTTCAGTAAAGTTTTCATTTCTTGAAGCAGAGATTATCCTAAGTGAGGCAGATTGGATAATTATTATTTAGCTAGAGTTAAAGAATTTCACTTAAAATTCTCCATGTTTGTTTGGCCTTCTCAAATTATTCTTTTATATGAAGAAATAGATTTTCATTAATATCACTTACATAGTGCATTGCAATCTTAAGAAAAATACAGTGTAGGACTGCTTCCTGTTTGGTGCACTGATTCATCTACCCATGCACTTGGTGCTTCGCAAAAAACATAAAGCAAAAAATAGGTTATTGAAAGCCTGAATGCATTATTTGGAGAGGAAAAAGCTGTTCATAAAGTTCTTTTACAACAATATTTTGATGATATGTGAAGTAGAAACATATGGATTATATTTCCCATAAGTCAGTGTTTGAACTAATGAAAATGATTAGAAAATACTTTTACCAAAAAACAGATACCCCCCAAAATCACTGAAGATATCCCCAGCTTTTTTTCTAAGTTTAATCAATTCACTCTAAAATTTTAAGGAGTTAGAAATAACTAAATCAAGGTCACAAATGTGTATGAAAAATCTTGGCAAGTCATACCAAAATACAGACTGAAGCTGGGTAAAGAGTAATACTTCTCCTCACAGAATTAAAAGTAAGCAAACTTATGATCACCTCTGACTCATAAATTGGGAATGTAGCTTTTTTGAAATGTTTGTACAGAAAGAAAGACTAATTGTTTTAAGTTTTAAATGTTAAAGTACATGCCTTATTTCTCTTGGGACACATTCCGTCAGAACAATAGCTAGAGATAATATGCTGCTCTCAGGATATCCTCCCAGTGCAAGTTGGCATTTTGCAGTTCATAACTGATATACAACAGTATAAACAAGATGAAATATAGGCCTCCTTAGGACTGCCAAAAAACATGTTTCTCCTTTCCTCATTACTACAATTTTCAACTTTTTCATTAAAACCTTCTTGTACCTCTTTCTTTTCTTGAAGACATACTTGAAATCACTTACCTCTAAGTTTTTTACTTGGGACAAAAAAAAAAAACCAAAACTTGATTTTTTAAGTGTGAGTAATTCAAACAGATCAGAATTTTGCTTTTCAATGTGTTATAATTCAACTTCAATTTTTGAAGCACTTATGTGGCAGGTGCTGTACTCAGTGCAGAATGCGTGATGTTGAGCAGGATGGCACTGTGGCCGCCCTCTCCGTATGTTCTGTCTTCAGCAAAGGCAGAAAGTTAAACAAGTCATAACCCCAAATACAAGATCCAGTAGAATTATGGAGCATGAGCATCAAGTTATTTCAAGAGTCAAGGAAGACCTCCTAAAGTAAACGATCTTACGTCATATTTTTCAAATTGGAGGCTGTAACAATCAATTTAGCAAATCAAGAAGAGTAGAAGAGAAGAGAAACTATAGATTGCATGGCACATAAAATGTGTGAGTATTGTTTCATGAAACTTTTTTTTTTTCAGTTGTGTTTGTGTGTGAGAGCACTTGGGTTTTTTTTTCTATTTTTTTTTTAAGATTTTATTTATTTATTTGACAGAGAGAGACAGCGAGAGAGGGAACACAAACAAGGGGAGTGTGAGAGGGAGAAGTAGGCTTCCTGCCAAGCAGGGAGCTCTATGCGGGGCTTGATCCCAGGACCGGGGATCATGACCTGAGCTGAAGGCAGATGCTTAATGGCTGAGCCACCCAGGAGCCCCAAGAGCTTGGGGTTTTAAAGTAAAATATATATATTTAAGATGAATCATGCCTCCAAATGTGTTTGAAATCCACTAATCTAAAGCATGAATACAAATTAAGTAATCAAAAATAAGAAATAAGAATTTTTCTGACAGGATCACGAGTTTTTCTGGCAGAGAAAAGCACGTGCAAATGCCCAGATGTATAAAAGTTTGTGTAATTCTAGAAGATGCAAGATGTTCAGAAATGCTGGAAGAGTTGAGTGGAACAGCAGTGAATGAGGGAGGGAGGTTGGAGGCTGAATTCAGGGCAGAAAGGAGTGATAAAGCTTAATCCCATAAGACATGCCATGAAGTTTGGGTATTATTTTCAGAGCAATTGTTACTGCTACAATTTTTTAAGCAAGAGGATATGATCACGGTTGCATGTTAGAGAAAAGTTCTGATTGTATTTTACAAATGGGAGAGGAAAACCAATATTGGAGGCTTGAGGTTTGCAGTAATTCAGATGGCCTGCTCGAGCAGAGTGATTTGGAGGCTACAGAGCAGTGGATGGATGTAATGCCTGGTGGAAAAGAACAGTAGTAAGATTGATGTTTGGCTGTGAGAAGGAAGGGAAGGGAAGTGTCTGGAATGCCTGTCAAATTTCAGGAGTGCTAACTCTAACTGTGAGGGTATACAATGGAAAAGAAACAGGTTTGGTGGATAAGGAGAACAAAAGTGTTCAGGTTGGGACATTTGATTGTTAAATCTGCTCATCCTCAAAGAAACAGTAGAGAGATTTCAAAAGGTTTTTACTAAGTGTCGATTCCTGGTGCAATGCTCTGGGAGGTTTTCTAAGTGAGGAGCTCCATTTTCCAATTTCTATACATTTCAACACATGTTCTGCCACTCTGGTTTTCTCTCCATAGTTTTAATAATAATGATTAATAAGTGATGTTTCAATATGTTAGCCTTTTGAACTTTAAATTTTATTTTATTTTCAAACTAAAATGCATTTTTCTACAGAAAAAATGTAAAGTTAGTAATCACTGTGTTAAAAACAGTTTAACAAAAACAATTAACCTTCAATATGACATAACCAATTATCCCAACGCGTGGCGGTATTGAAGCTTAACTTTTTTAATATTTGGACACATGAAATGAGGATCATTTATTGTTTAAGCAGATTTATGTGTTTTAAAAAAGAGAAACTAAATTGTATAGATATAAAATTTTTATTTTGAAAAAAAAAGTGGTGATATATTTAGACACATCAGTAGTTTTGTGGATACATACATTTGTTAAAACCCAACAAATTCACAGTTATACCACTTCATTGTAATGAAGAGGTTTTCCATCCTGACAGTTATAATTTTCTGCTGGTTGGGCACTCACAATGTAGCAGAATCATAAAGCACAAACAGAAAGTCTTCTCCTATATCTAGCAATTCAAGGAGAGATGTCTATGGAATTTTTTTCATTCAATTAATTCCTGTTCCTTCAATTTTGGGGTGCATATAGATATAGCCTTGGCGCAAGTTGCTTATGTCAAAAATGCTATTCAATTTGATAACATTACTCATCAATTATCAGATGCTTACCATGAGCATGGAGATCTTTATCACATTTTTGCTGCCCTGAAAATCCTTATGTTCCTGTTGGGAGGATACGGCCTTTTCTGAAGGTGGATGGTTCAAGGAAAATGTTCCTGTGAACCAATCGCACTCTTCCCTAGAGGGAAAGTTAGGTTAAAACTAAAATTAAGACTGAATTAAAACCTACAGAATGTGAAAATCTTAATAAGAAAGGGGCATAGAACTTAGGTGTGAAGTGACACGTACGCCGGGCTCTGTTTGCATATACACCTGGGCAGCTTGTACACCATGATGTAGAAACTACACATTACTGTTCCTGTGTTTGGGGCTTTGTTTTTTTGTTTTGAATTCTTTTCTTCTTTGAAAAAGCATGACCCTTGAAAATTAAAAGTTTGGCTTTCAACACTAGGGTCACAGCTATCATTTTTTTTTTCAGTTATTTTGAAAGGTCAAAGTATGAACTCTCCTATCATTCTATTTCTCCAGCAATGGAGGTTTCCTGAATAGGAGTGAGAAGAGACCTCAGGAATGACCTGCAAAACAGTCCTCAGTTTCATTCTGTCACACAAGCAAGGCCATAGCGTAACCACAAACAATTGCAGCAAATATAGTGGAAATCGATTTCCAAAAAAAGGACGAGATAAAACACAGTAGAGCCCCCAGATAGAAACTACTCCATTAAAATATTTATGTCTTTACAAAAGAAATACTTGGTGGTTTATAAAAACTTTATACTGACATGCAAATATTTATATCATAAAGGAAGGTATAATTAGCAAGATTTATCATTGTAAATAGTTATCCAAGAAACTCAAAACAATAAATATATAGACTTAAGGGAATTTTACCACATTATTCACAGCATTCATTTCTGAAAGCTAGTATCACAAATAAGTTTATTTTTTCTTTCTTATGTAGTTTAAATACACTTTAAAGTGAGATGGATTATTCATTAATGGAAAAGAAAAACAATTGTTTTCTTCTGCAAATGCATACTCCATGCTATTATCCAAAGTCTATCCACAAAAGACACTTAAGCAAATAATCTGTCTAGATCCGACAAACTTTAAACGCTTTAGCCATAGATTGGGTGTTGCAAGCTAAGAAAACTTCAGGTTAGGTGCGTATCTCCATTTATTTGCCACAATTCTAATTTCTTATTAATATCAAGATGCTTGTCATTACGGTTGCTAGCATTATCTTGTGTCTTATGCTACAGTTTGGTAGAAGAGAAATGTCTTTGCAATAGTAAAATTTATTTCAACAATATAATTGTAATCCATTTTCTCTCTGTACAAACTCACCTATATAGTACTGGATATTTTATAGGCGGACTTTAAGAATCTAGCTCCAAAAAACGCACAGTAATAAATATTTCCATATCTGGATCCAAAGCTTGGAAATTCTACTCAATATATTAGGATGGCAGTTGAGATCAAAAGGTACAAAGTGGTGCTGAAAACCATTCACCCATGCATTTTATGTCCTGGATGTCACCTTTCTACTACAGGAGAGGAGTGTATAATCTCTCTCGCTTGCTCGCTCCTTCTCTATTAGCATGAAACCTTCTTTGCAGTTCCCAAAGCTGCAATCCAATCAGACACATAGAGTAATTCCCCGTTTCAATGCTTTTTCCCTTAGTCTAGTTCAGAATACAAATGCAGACAATATTGCTTTCCCAGAGGCAAGCTAGGAAAATCTTTTTCTTCCTATAATAGAGGCAGAGAATAAACATTTCAAGATTGAAGTCCACTCATCTGTAAACAGAAATGACATAGATGACATTTACTAGAAAACAAAATAAGCAGAGATTATCATTTCATAGCCTGCAGTAGATTGAAACTAGTTGAAAAGCAAATACTTCTTTTAGCATACCATTTCCTCTGTCTGATAATGGGTGTTGATCTTTGTTTTGCAGTCCTTCTAATTGCTTTGCTTTTATTTTTAATGAACCCCTATTTCACATACTCATCAGCCACATATGGGGGAAAATTGATGGTGATGCACAATCATTCACAGGGGCACGTTCATTAAAGATAAAAAGCTTCTGGGACTGTGGTCTTAGAAGGCAGCTAAACGGCTTCATTCTTTCTTCCAACTTCTTTTAGTTGTATCTTTTGAGCTCTACAAACCTTCACAGAAAAGGAAAAGAGTTCACATTGTACATGAAATAAGAAACCCCTGAGTTATTATTATTTAATTTTTTATGTATACTCCTGGGAACTGAGCATATTGACTTGTGTCCCCCATAAAGATTGGGGAGGGTGGAATCTAAAGGGAAATGTAGAGTTTTTGACATGTTGTCAAATGCCTGCGTTATCTGAGATCAAACGTTATCTGAGATTAGGTTCTTTCAGGAGGGGAAAGTAGAACCATTCTGTCTAGAGCTGGAAGCTATTTAAAAATCACACTGAGCCAAGAAATCAGAAAAACAAACTGGACATGACCTTAGAGTAAGGAATAGAGCATAGGATTTGGAGTTCAAAAACTGAAATTTGAATGCTTGTTCAGTTTTATGAGGGCTGTTTAATCTTAAGCAAATAATTCTGAGCCTGTTTCTTCACATAGAAAAGGGAGGCAGCAATACTATCTCATGAGCTTACCTCATAATGCCACAGCTAGGATAAACTGAGAGAACATCGGGGAAAACCTTCAAAACTATGGCTGTGTCTATGAGGATACTGAATAAAGAAAGGGGACATTTCAAATCTGTTTTAAAGGATGTTTGTTCAATTAATTTTGTTGGGAAGACTGACCATATGTTTGTTGGGAAAAAAAGAATTTAGAGCCCTAGCTCATACCTTCCACAAAAACAAAGTAGAGGTATATCCAAAACTTGAATGTATAAATCTTAACCCAAAACATATGAGAAGAAAATATTTTAATATATGTTTATGAGGTTCAAGAAAAACCTTCTTAAATTAGACACAAAAAGTGAAACCCTGAATGAAAATATTTGTAGTATATAAAATTTTTCATGCATGCATATTTAGAAATATAGAAATATGTAGGCTCTGTTCTTTTGAAAACAATAATAAGACAAACATCCTGATTGAAAATGGCCAAGTAGGTGAACATATGTTTCATCGGAGATGAAATAAATGTATTTTATGCATAATTTTAATTAAATTTCAGTAATCCTTTATTATAAATATTGGGGATGGAGGTGTGAAGAAATGATACTTCTATATTTTGTTGGGACAGTATAATTGGAACAGCTACAGAAAGAACAATTTGACTCCATGAAATTTGAATGACACTCATTATCTGTCCTAGAGAAATACCCACATCATTGCATAGGAAAGCATATATGTGGGTATTCATCACATCTAGCTTACAATAGCAAAATATTAAGAAAAAACGTTCATCAAAAAGATGAATCGCAAAATAACCATATTACATTCAAATTATGTAATATGATGTAGTCACTAAAAATTATGAGTTAGTTCCACATATACCAACAGGAAAAGAATTATATTATTGAGTAAAAAAAGCAATTATTGAATGACATATATTAGATGACACCATTATATCAGAACATGCACAAGACAAGACAATTGAAGTGAGCCCCACAGTTGCCCCAGATTACTGGCTTCAGAGTTTCCAAGCAACGGCTCAGAGAGAGGGAATTCAGCACTAGGCAGATTTGGTTGAGTTGAAAGAGACACAGCTAAGGGTCCAGCGAAACCCAAGAAGCTGGAGTTCACAGAACAGAATGCTAGAAAAGAAAGAGCTAGACAGAGAGAATTCTGGAGATCAACAGAGAGTTCACTCAATCTGTAGAGGAATGATCAGTGCCTACATTTGAGGATGCTACTCTAAGCAGAGGAAAGTATCATCCAAAAGAATTAGAGGTAACAATACACTGGGCTCATATAAGGAACAAAGCATGTTCCAAAAAGCCATAAGGAAAAACTTTACAATTAATGGCATTGGTTAGAATACTCAGAAGGGTTTTACTTCAGAAATGAGAGATAATTAGCACTAGATTAAATGCTGTTCTGGTCCCACCAAAAAAAATATTAAAAGACCGAAAGGATCAAACGGTTAACATGTAACCCAACCGTACCCCAGTATAAAGCTTCATAATGTATACTTGACCCTTGAACAGCATGGGCTTGGACTTTGTGGGTCCACTTACATGCTCGCTTTTTTTACAGTACAGTATTACAAATGTATTTTCTCTTTCTTATGATTTTCTTAACATTTTCTTTTCTCTACCTTAGTTCATTATGAGACTATAGTATATAATATACATATAACATACAAAACATGTGTTAATGGGTTGTTTATATCATTGATAAGACTTTTGGTCAACAGTAAGCTATTAGTAGTTAAGTTTTGGAGGAGCTAAAAGTTTTTGTGCAGGGGGTTGGTACCTGTAACTCCAGTGTTGTTCAAGGGTCACCTTATATAGGAATGTAAAACCATTTGGCATCCAACAAGGTAAAGTCTTTCACATATGCAAAGAAGTAGGAAAATATAAACCATAATGAGGAGAAAAATCAGTCTATGAAAACTGATCCAGAACTGACATAAATGAGACTTAAACAAGGATATTGAAATAGTTCTTGTCACTGCATTCTACAGGTTAAAAAAAATGTGTCCATGAAACCCTTCAGAGTATATTATGAGGAAGAATACAAAAACAATATTAATTAAATTACTGTCTTTTCATTGTTTCATGCTTAAAATATTCATTAGGTAGTTATTTCATATAGATCTGTATACTAGGCAAAGGATATTCAATTGGAAGCACAGTAGACATGGTGACTATCTTCAGAGGGCTTATAGTTTAGGTTAAACAAAAATAATAACAATATGGCATGGAGTTTATATTGTATATAAAGGTAAAAATCTATGATGGAGGGAAATTATAAAAGTATACTACTTTACGATTTTAATACTACACATATGGTAGACTCACTTGCAGGTAGACTGTGATAAATTAAAGATGTAAGTTATTGAAATAATCACTATAGTAATAAAACAGGTTATAAGTAGTAAACCAAGAGAGATTAAAATGGATCATAAACTATACTAAAAGCAAAAGATGGGTAGGAAAATTAAAAAAAAATCAACAATGAAGAACAGATGAGATAAACAGAAACAAGTATCATGGTTATAGATTTACACTTAATCATACTAATAATCACATCAAATGTAAACAGACACCCCTCCATTAAAAGGAAGAAATAGACATATTGGCTACAAACAGATAAAACCCAATTATAAGCTAAGGAAACTCAATTTAAATATGAAGATTCAAATAGGATAAAAGTAAAAGAATAAAGAAAAAATATGCCATGCTAAAACTCATCAAAAGAAAGCTGGCAAGGTCATATTAATAATATCAAAGTAGATTTCAGAATAAAGAATATCACTCAGCATAAAGAATCTCATTTCATACTGATAAAGGGGTAAATTCATCAAGAAGAACCAACAAACAATTTTAAACACTTAGGCACTTATAACCAAGGTTCGAATACTTGAAGTAAAAACTGATACAACTTCAAGGAGAAATACACAGATTCACAAATGTAATAAGAGATTTCAGTACCTCCCTTTCAATTGTTAATAGAACAAGCAGGCAGAAAATCAGCAACGATATGGTAGACTGAAAAACACTGTCACCTAAACTTAACTTGATTAATTTTTAGAGAACACGACATTCAACAATAACAGAATATGTTGTGTTTTTTTTTTTTTCAAATACACACAAAACATTTACCAAGATAAACCATATTTAGGTGGTTGCCAGTTTAACAACAGTAAAAAAAGGGACACACACTTAAATTTGAATTTCATATAAACATCAATGATATTTATTTTTTATTAAAGACTATTTTTTTAAAGTAGTTTTAGGTTCACAGCAAAACTGAAAGAAAGGTACAGAGAAATCCCATATGTTCCCTGCACCCACACATGCACTGCCTCTTCTATTATCAACATCTGCCACCAGAGTGGTACATTTTTTCAATTCCTGAACCTGCATCGATACATCATATCACCCCAAGTACATCGTTTACATTACTGTTCATTCTAGGGGTCCTACATTCTATGGGTTTGGATAAATCTAGTGACACGTATCCACCACGATAATATAATTCAGAATATATTCACTGCCTTAAAAATTCTGTGTTCCACCTATTTATCTCTTCCTCACCTCTAACCCCTGGTAACCACCATTCTTTTTACTATCTCCAATGTTTTTCTAGAATGTCATGTAGTTGGAATCATAAAGCATGTAGGCTTTTCAGATTAGATTCTTTTACTTCACAATATGCACTTAAGGTTCCTCTATGTCTTTTCATGGCTTGATATTCCATTTCTTCTTAGTTTTGAATAACGTTCCATTGTTTGGATGCGCCACTGTTTATTTATCACCTACTGAAGGACACATTGGCTGCTTCCAAGTTTGGCAATGATGAGTAAAGCTGCTATAAACATCCTTGTACAAGTTTTTATGTAGACATAAATTTTTAACTCCTACAGGTAAATACCAAGGAGTATGATCGTTTGTATGATAAGCATATGTATAGTTTTTGAAAATTGGATTGTGATGATGCTTGCCCAACTCTAAAAATTTACTAAAAATAAAAAAAAAATGTATAGTTGTAAAAAAACTACCAAACTATTTCTCATAGTGTCTGGACCATTTTGCATTCTCAACAACAGTGAACTGTTTCTGCTGCCCCCACATCCTCACCAGCATTTGGTGTTATGAGTGTGCTGAATTTTGAATGTTCTAATGGATATGTATTGGTAAGTCATTTTTGTTTTAATTTATATTTCTCTAATGACACAGGATGTGGAATATTTTTTCATATGCTTATTTGGCATCTGTATATCATTTTTGGTGAAGTGTCTGTTAAAGTCTTTGGCCTATTTTTTTATTGATTTTATGACTTTTTTTCTTACTCTTGAGTTTTAAGAATTTTTCATATATTTTAGATAATAGTTCTCTATCAGATGTGTTTTTTGCAAATATTTTCTCTCAGTCTGTGGCCTGTCTTTTCACTTACTTTATCAAATAATGTTCTTATTTTTATTTTTTAAATTTTTTAAAAGATTTATTTATTTTGAGAGAGAGAGAGAGAGAGAGAGAGACCACGAGCAGGAGGGGCAGAGGGAGAAGGAGAGGAAATCCCAAGAAAACTCCATGCTGAGCACTGAGCCTGACGCAGCGCTCAATCTCACAACCCTAAGATCATGACCTGAGCCAAAACCAAGAGTTGGATGCTTAACCAACTGCATCACTCAGGCAGTCCTCAATAATGTTTTCAGTATAACTATGTTCCATGTTATACTTGAAATGTATACTAAATAATTATTCAATGTTTGCTTAAAATTCAAATTGACTAGACATCCTGAATTTTATATGGCAAATTTAGCTCCAGGTCATAAAGTAAAACCAATTAAATTAGACATCACTAAAAATATTTTAAAATTCCTAAATATTCGTAATCTAAATAACACTATTCTATATAGCCAATGGGTCAGAGGAGGAAAAAAAGGAAAACTGAAAACTACTTTTAATTGAATGAAAATAAAAACACAACATACCAATAACCAATACTCCTAAACAAAGTTGGGTTTTTTTGTTTGTTTGTTTTGTTTTTTGTTTTCTGTTTTAAGATTTTATTTATTTATTTGTCAGAGAGAGAGAGCACAAGCAGGGGGAATGGCAGGCAGAGGGAGAAGCAGGCTCCATGCTGAGTAAGAATCCGGATGCGGGATTCGATCCCAGAATCCTGGGATCATGACCTGACCCGAAGGCAGAAGTTTAACTGACTGAGCCACCCAGGGGTCCCATAAAGTTTTTGCTAATGAAATCCAACAGTGTATACAACTGACATACTGTGACCAAGTGGTATTCATCCCAGAAATGTAAGATTGATTTAGCATTCAAAAATGAATCAACATAATTTGTTACAATAGTAAGGAAATAAAACGTATTATCATCTGAGTAAACACAGAAAAACATTTAACAAAATCCAACATCTATTCTCAGTTTAAAAACTCTCAGCAAACTAGGAATGAAAGAGAATTGTCTCAATGTCAAACTGATAACAGGCACCTATAAATAACTTACAGCTAGAATCATACATAACAGTAAAAAATTGGATACTTTCCCCTTAAGGTCAGAAAGTATCTGATCCTACCACTTCTGTTCAAAATTGGATGGAAAATTCTAGTCTTTGCAATGAAACAAGGAAAAGAAATAAATGACATTCACATTAGAAAGGAAGAAGTAAAACTGTCTTTATTCACATACAGCATAATAATCTATGTATAACTCAACAACCCCAAGAAACAAGTAATACAATTAAAAATGGGCAGAAGACATGAAAAGACATTTCTCCAAAGAAGATATACAGATAGGCCAGCAGACACATGAAAAAAAGGCTCAACATCACTTATCATCAGGGAAATGCAAATCAAAACTATAATGAGGTATCACCTCACATCTGTCAGAATGGCTAAAATCAAAAACACAAGAAGCAACAAGTGTTGGTGAGGATGTGCATAAAAAGGAATCCTCATGCACTGGTGGTGGGAATGTAAACTGGTGCAGCCACCATGGAAAATGGTACAGAGGTTCCTTAAAAAAATTAAAAATAGAACTACCTATGATTCAGTAATTGCACTACTGGGTATTTACCCAAAGAATACAAGAACACTAATACGCACTCTTATGTTTACTGCAGCATTACTTACAATAGCCAAACTATGGAAGCAGCCCAAATGTCCATCGATAGACGAATGGATAAAGAAGATGTGGTAAGCAAGTAAGTAAGTAAGTAAGTAAATAAATAAATAAATACATAAATAAATTCAGCCATAAAAAAGAACGAAATCTTGCCATTTGAAATGAAATGGATGGAGCTAGAGAGTGTAATGCTAAGTGAAAGAAGTCAGTCAGAGAAAGACAAATACGTGATTTCACTCATATGTGGAATTTAAGAAACAAAACAAATAAACAAAGGAAAAAAGAGAGAGACAAACCAAGAAACAGACTCTTAACTACAGAGAACAAACTGATGGTCACCAGAGGGGAGGTGGGTGGGGGATGGGGGAAATAGGTGAAAGGGATTAAGAGTACACTTATCATGATATATGGAACTGTTGAATCACTATTTTGTACACCTGAAACTAATATAACACTGTATGTTAACTATACTGGATTAAAATAAAAAACTTAATAAAATATAATCTATGTACAAAATCCGACAATCCATAAAAGCTACTAGAACTAGTAAGTGAGTTCAGCAAGTTTGCAGGTACATGATTAACATATAAAAAATTATTGTATTTCTATTTATTATAAATGAGCATTCATAAATTGAAATTAAATAAACAATACCATAGTACTAAATGAATTAAATATTGAAGGATAAATTCAACAATAGGCATGCAAGATTTCAATATTTAAAAGCACAAAGCATTGCTGAGAGAAGGTAAAAAAAATCTAAATAAATGGATATATATTAGTGTTAACATATTGATTCTTCCTAAGTTGATCTGTAGATTTAGCACAGTTCCAATAAAAGTCTTAGTAGGCTTTTTTTTTTTTTTGGTACAATTTGGAAATTCATATGGAAAAGCAAAGGACCTATAAGAGCAAAACAATTTAAAAAAATAAATATTCAATATTTTCTCTGTATTGTAATTTTCAACAATGTTTATTTTTTATTTATTTATTTATTTATAAAGATTTTATTTATTTATTTGACAGAGACAGAGAGAGGGAACACAAGCAGGGGCAGTGGAAGAGGAAGAAGCAGGCTCCTAGAGGAGGAGCCTGATGTGGGGCTCGATCCCAGAACGCCAGGATCACGCCCTGAGCTGAAGGCAGACACTTAAGGACTGCGCCACCCAGGCGCCCCTCAACAATGTTTAAATAGCTAAATCCTGAACAGTATAAATTATTAAAATAAAGTTTTGCTTTGCTTGCTTTTAAAGAGTTAACAGAAAAGAAAAAGAAAAAGAAAAAGAAAAAAATCAACAGGAGGAGATAGAAGTTGTTGGTTATATTTCATCAGAGCAAACATGACGGGATAGAGGAGTAAAATGCATGAAGGTCAAATAAAAGCTACATGATAGTTGAAAAAGCTGAAGTCAGCTCAGGGCGCAATGTTAAAAATCCTAGTCTCATTAAGGCATCCAATATGCAAACAAACCCAAAGAGCTTCCTTCTATCTTGTGTGGAGTCTTTCTTGTTCTATATTGTGTGTGTGCTTCTAAACATAGCATGGGAGAAAACAGGTGAGTGGATTTTCATTGTCTTGATGCTTTTTTTTTTTTTTTTTGGAACAACTGCTTCTATGTAGGTTTCTAATTTTTGAAAACTATCAAGTGAATGACATAATTCATCTAAATTTCTTCTTTTCCCTGGTGGCAAAAATAGTCATAACAACACGTAGTGTTTTGGCTAATTTAAATTTTATGAACTATGATGTCACTAAAGTCCTAGCTGGCTTATAATAACCCAGTTTCTCTTTAGATAGGCTCTCTCTTCCTTTCCCCTTCTCCCTTCTGTTTCAGTCTGTTTCTCTTTCTCTGTATAACTTTCGGCAGCTCAGCAGTAATAATTTCTAAAAGCCTTGGCTCCCAATGTGCCTATGCTGTAACAAGCTCCCTTGTTCCTATCGCTCTGGAATTCTGTGCCCACTGCCACCCCACATTTATCTCATTGGACTGATTCATTTGCATGTTAGCTCTCCTAACAGTTCATGAATTCAGTGATGGTGCCCTTTTGTGTTATTACCTATGCCTAGTACAATGCTCGGCTCTTAATATTCAATTCCTATGTACTAAACAGAAGTACTTTCTTTAGTAATGTCTGTAAATACTGCACTTGTTTCTTGGTACAGAATAAGACACTACAGAATTCACACTTGTAGACTATGCCATGGAAATAGAGATAGATGAAAGGAGTTTGTGAAAAAAAAATCGTACCTTATAAACTATTATTCATCTATGGAAACATAGCCCTGGCAAAGGAAATCTGGCAAAGTGGTGGAAAATAAAGTGCTGATAATTCTAGAACATCAAGGTAGGTCATCTTCCCTTCTAAATATATAATACTATGATCCTCCAAGTTGCTTAGGTTAAAAAGCAGCAAATACAATAATGACATGTTGAATCATCTTTAATTCTCTTTCTTTTCCTCACCTCCCTCCCAATATTTAAGTTATGGCCTTGTTTTCTTTTTATGTATTTAGCATTTTGTTTTGTTTTCTTTTAGATACCTTCTTAATGATAGGATATCCTTTGGTTTTGGTTTTGGACTCTCTCTGAGACTAATTTTAGGAAGCAAGTTTATCTCATTTACATATCTTGTTAATAAAATAGATTTCTTGACTTTTAATTTTAGCATGTTATTTTATATTTTACTTTAATAGTCCAATTTCTATATTTTGCCAGCTAAATTGACCCTGTTTTGTCTTATTTATTAATTAATTCATTAAATATTAAGTGTGTACTATTTGTGGGTGGCACTAATTTAAGTGCTGGAATAAAAGTTAAGCAAACAGACAAAAGTCCCTTTTCCTCTGGAGCTATGTGATTTTTCTAATGGTAATTTGGATTTTATAGTAGTTACCCACTTCATATTTATATGTATAAAATGTAAAATGTAAAAGTAAAAATTTTATGTATATATGTGTAAAATATTTCTTCATTTGTTTTCTTTTTAGACAATATGACTGCTGTTACCCCCATGAGGAATAGAGTTTTCACTCCCATGTTTGGTTGATTATTTTAAGTGGCAAGCTTAACTTGTATTTCTTGACTTTTCTGTTTTGGGTAACAGCTATATTCTGCTAAGCCATACTAGAAATTTTTATCCTCACCCTTCCTCCCTTCATTAGCCCTCCATAAGCTAACTTTTGGTTTTATGTTATGATTTTTAAATTGTCAACATTTATAATACTTATTTTCTATAACCATAGTTGCCTGTATTTTGACTTAGTGCTCTGCTCAAGTGGATCCAGTGGTCACCACTATATTAGATCATGACTATGGACAGTCTGTAGTTTGTTGTTTTGCTTTTCTTTTGTTTATTCACTTTTTCAGAAGAGCTCCACGGTTTATCAGTCTATAAAATCTTGAATATTTGAGAATGTATACCTGTTATCATTATATTTAAATAATAACTTTGTCCCAATTCATTCTTCTCTGGGAATAGAATCTGTAACTGAGATTCTGGGTGCCCTTCTCCTCTTCTTCCTCCCCCCCTGAGGGGATCCTCCTCTGCTACTAGAAATTCTTCTGGGTGATTATGATTGTTCTCCCTTCCTATTCAGCTTACCTCCAAAACATAAAAGTCCAGATTACTGAGTATAAATTGTCTCATATCAGGTGAAATAATGGTGTTTTTCCTACACTACATCTTTTCCTTGCAATGCGTATATATCTCCTCCATCCATTCCTTCCTAATTGGGAGAATGCCTCACTTCTTGGGCACAGCATCTATTTATTGTTGAAGTTTTAAACAAAGGCATGAGGCAAAAGTGGTTGTCGGTCTCCTAAAAGTCCTTGCAGGGTTTCATTTAACAAAGTTCAGCTCTTATCCTCAGCATTGTATATTCTTAAGTCTCACTGACTCACAGAAACAAACAAACAAAAATTCCAGTTTTAAAATTATTACTGTATGAAATGTTTAACTTTTTCTAGGAACAAAATACTCTTATTGATACGACACAGCTTTTCATTGGAAGCACATATGCATTGTAAGATAGTTATAATCAGAAATATAATTACTGAGTCTTTTGCCAAACCAAAGAAGTAAGTTGGATGATTTTTGGAAATGTTCTTCATCTAATATAGTTTGAGGTAATCTTCCCTACTTAAGGAACAGGCTTGTCAATCAGACCATTAATGTTCAAAGTCTATGACTGACGAACACATTCAGCTTGTCATATTCTCTATTTAGATTTGTTAACATTTTAAATAGAGTCCAGCTTTTGTTAGATGTAAGTTCTATCCTGTGGGGTAGTTATATATTTGAACTTTGGTGATACTTTCATAATTGGAGAATTGAGATAAATTATCCCAATTTTAGAGGTGAGAAAATAAAAACTTACAGAAGTTAAGTCACTTGAAACAGGTTGTATAGCTAGATGACATAATGAAACCTAGTCGGCCTCATACCAAATCCTATCTTTTTTTTTTCTTCTGCTTTACCAACTATGCAGAAAAGCTGATATGTTTCCAAGATCTTCATATCATTTCCTGTGCATTTACCTTGCCCCTTTTATTCTGTAGGGGCCTGTAAGACTAAGGACGAAACTTACAAGATCATTGGAAACATTCATTCATTTATTCATTCAATCAACACTTTTTAAAAAAAAAGATTTTACTTATTTATCTTAGAGAAAGAGAGCACGAGAGCCTGAGCCAGGGGAGGGGTAGAGGGCGAGAGAGGGAGAAAGAATCTCAAGCAGACTTCATACTGAACCTGGAGCCCCACGTGGGGCTCTCACGACCCTGAGATCATGACCTGAGCAGAAACCAAGAGTTGGGTGCTTAACCAAGCTACCCAGGTGCCCCAATCAACACTTCTTCTTCTTTTTTTTTTTTTTTTAACAGAGCACCACAACAGATATGCCAATATCCCTCTCATCCCCTTGTGGACTCACTTTCTAAAGGCCGCTTACTGGAAATATCTGTCCTTTTTACTGGAAAGGTGCTTTTTGGTTTACAAAAATTTTTTTGTTGTTGTTATTTTATTTTTGTTTTAATTTTGCCCAAGAAGCATATTCAGCCTTCACAGATGGAAAACTAGACAGAGTTAACAGCCCCCAATATATGATAGTCAGAGTTGGCAAATAAATAACCCATGAATTTCACTGTTAGATTGGAATACCTTCATTGTTCAGTATGTTCTGCCCTATCTCTTATGTTGTACCATGGGACTGAGTTCCCATTTTCTAAATTGAAAACTTGCCTGATGCCACACTCTTTTCAGCTTTCTTCATTCCCTTTCTCACTTCTTTACTTCTCTACCAGTTTTTCTGGATTTCTCAAACTGCAGGCATTTAAATCCCTGCCTCATGATCTGCTTCTTGAAGCACCTGAACTAAGATCAAACAATACTACCTGCCCATTACTGCTGAAAGATCTGAAAATACAGCAGCAAAATAAATTAAATTGTCTGACCTTGTACATGTCAAAAAATTTATTTGCAACTTGGAAATTGGCAAAATTGATTCCTGAATGTCCTTTCAATAAAGTCCTGAACTTGACTCACCATCAACTGAGCTATTTTACAACTCTGTTGGAGCAGAGGTTAATTTGTAAATTTTGTCCAGTTAGAGATCAAATAATTTCTGTCCAATGGAATAGATAGTGCCAAAGGTTATATTTTATTTCTCTGTAAGACATTAATCAGTTCTGTATATAACCCAGCAATCCTATCCTGACATTTCTTTATTAAGTGCCTGGTTTCACCCAATGTTCTTGAATATATTTTTACAATATATTGGTTATCTTATTAACAACAACAAAAAAATAAGATAACATTTTTGGCATGTATTCTTTTTATATTTGTCTAAGAGTCATATTCTATAAACTTTGGAGAATTATACTTAAACATAAGGAAACAAACAAATAACAATAACTACACACATATACTTAATCTATATGCATATAAATAGTAAGTCATGTCTTGATGAATCTTACAAGAACAAAGCTGGGTAGAAGTTAGAGACTGATGGTTTGAGGCAAAGTGGTTGAGAAGGCACCTGGGTGGAGATGTAAAGGAACAGAGATAGTGGGTCATACAGATATCTCAAGCAAACAATCAAAATATAGAAATTTGGGAACTGTGAAATAAGATTTTGCTTGACATGTTCAAGTAACAGCAGGAAATCACTGGGGGAGAAATTAAGTGAGTTATTGGGGGAAGGGGTGGGAAATGGAAGCACTGAGAAGAAAGAAGTAATATGGACCAGATCATGTATGACCTTCTACATTTCTTCCAGGAAGTGGCTTATATGCTAAGTGAGATAGAAAAGAAACGCTGGAAAATTTGGAGCAAGCATGATGTGATCTCCTTTGTTTCTAAGGATCATGAAAGTGACACTATTGAGATTAGGGGCTACAGCAGATGTAGAGAGAATAGTCAAGATTTCCCCCCTTTCTTTTTTTTTTTTCTTTTTTCCAATTTTGGCAAGATGTGCTGGTGACAGAGGTGGCAAGAAGAGGTCTGATCCTGGATAAATTCTCAGATAGAACCAACATAATTCTCCCTGATAATTGGATGTGATTTATGAGAATGAGTATCAGTCTTCATTTATCTTTTCTTCACTTCTTCAAATATTTAGTGTAGGACACTGGGTTAAGTGTATGATAAAACAGCTTTTGAGATTCACATAGACTTTTGTTGCAGGTCTAACAAATTTGAGATTAATATGGTCATGTCACTTCAGAGACATTTTAATATTTAAAACTGCCACTTCCACAAATGGTGATAAATGCATTGGCAAAAAATCTCATCACAGTAATTTAAACATAGGTGATTCTGACAGTCGATACTGAGCCACACTCTACTTCTCAGGGAAGATATTCATATAAAGTAAAATCAGGTTTATTTTCCATTAATGGAACAAAATATACAAAATGAAACTCGGAGTATGAATCTATTTACATGAACTTTAGAACTGTGAAACTAGGGTTGTAAAATTTTAGTAATTTACTTTAAAAAATTATATTGGTTTCAGAAACTGGCAGGCCATCATTCAAAATACCCTGAATCACTAACTTCTGCAGTACTTTTGTTTGGTATTGTTTATGATAGTATTGTTCCTAAATCATTTAAGTATCATGCATTTCACGCTAAGAATTGGCCTGTCATTTTTTTCTGTCAACTAATTCTTTTTATCATTAAAGAAATATTTATCTTCAGTAGTCGACAAATTGATCTTTAAAGCAAGATGTGCAAATCAGATCCAGTGTGAAAGATAACACATTGATTACAAGGGAAAAAATTTGATCTTCAGCTAATAATTACTTTTATCTTTTCTTTTTTAATATAAAATTTAGTATCTCTTAGTAAAGTAGTACATGGACATAATTCTTAAATAGTAGATATATATAGGAGTATATTTATAATTTTTTTCCTAGGGAGGTACTGTCAAAAGGTTTGGACCTATATCATAACATACATTTATTCATTATGCTTATTTTTATTATCTGTGTCCCTCTATTACAATGCAATCTCTGTGAGGGGTGTGATTTGTTTTTATTCTTGTTCCCTGAGACCTCCCATGCACAAAAAACTGTGCCGAGCACATAACAGGCACACGATAAAGGATGTGTTTAATTAAAAAGATGGACTAGCTCTTATAATCACGTCTTATATATTTCTTGAAATTAAAAAAAAAAATCAAGAAAGAAAATGCTCTGACCTGAAAATCGGATACATATGTACATCGTGAAAAACACAAAGAACAACAAAAAAGAATGATATAAGATACTGATTCCCCAAGGTTTTACTTTGGTATTGCTAAAAAAACAGTCTCTGTTAATAGAGAGCAGCACCTAACAATGAACCAGACAGTATAGTGAAATAAAAGTCATTTGGGGTAGTAAAAGATGATGTTAATAATAACACAGCTAACACTGTTTACTTTGGGCCAGTCAATGAAAATAAGTATTTTATGGATATTGTGTTTTTATCCCCAAGGACTAGAAGAATTCTTGATATATTAACAGATGCTCAATAAGCATTTAGAAGACATAAATTTTCTCTTTAATGTGCAAACAACTTCATGAAGAAGAACATATTTTTATAACTCTTTTTCAGACTATGACATCTGAGGCTAGAGAAGTTAAGATACTTGCCCCAAATTACACAAAGAGCCAATAAAATAGTCCAGAGTTATATCAAAATCTGAGATGAGAAACTAAGCTCTTAACCAGTATGCTGTCTCTGTTTTTAATGGAAAATAAGATAATTGTACAAAGATGAGTAACGTGTGTGCAGTATCCTATATAAAGACTAAAATGTTAGGTGTGCAGACTACACAAATCAGTTATTTATATAGAACCTTATATATAATTCTCATTTTTACCAGTCTGAAAGGTGAGGTGTGCATTACTGAGTGAGGTATAGAGTGGTAGAAAAAGTAGATGGATAATCCACAGATCTAATTAATGCCCAGCAGATGATTGTTTAGAAGCTGAACTATAGAGTGACTAGAAGTAACTGGTTAGACTCTGGTTTCAGTGTGGAGAGGGCACAAGACGGAGCTACTGGAGAAGGGACTGTGTATCTGCAATGAGGGCTCTTACTCTTTCCCTACCCACAAGGGGGGATGTCACATCTCAAAAAATCAAAACAGACTCCATTATTTAAAAGATGAGGAAAGGGGCAATTGGAATAGGTCATACAGAAAAAAAGGCCATATAAAAGGTAAAGTTGGAAGAAAGCAATGCTCTTGTCCGTTGATTCAGGCAGAATTGGAGTATTGGATGACATACCTCCTGCCCCCCATACACACACACTCAAGTTAGATGGGAAGAAAGAATCCCAATGCTAAGTTTCTCTGTAAAAAAATAAAAATAAAAATTTATTCTAGAAAGCCATCAAGAGTGTCTTAGCTGGCTCCTTTAGAAAGCAGACATGAAGATTAATTTGGTGCCAATACTTTTGGGCTCTACCAGCACAGGGAGATGAAGGTAAGAAAAAAAGAAATCAAAGTGAAAAAGGGGAATATGTAAAGCAATGCAATCTGATATGTCATTGTGCCAGCCATGGCTTCATGACAAACTGGGAAAGGACAAAAAGGATCTCTCGGCAGGTCTCTGCTCAGCATGTGGTTCTTCTCCAAAAGGGCTGCAAGGAAGAACTGCCACTCAGACTAGTCCATGAAACACAGCAAGAAAGAGAAATGTATCTGTTCAATTTCCATTTACCTCTCACTTCTCATTTGTCAAGACACAACTCCTAATCAATTGGGCTGCATGTCCAGCCCCTTTGTTGCTAAGAAGTCAAAAACTACTTGCCATGCATTGAGGTGTTTTGCCAAGACCAAGAGAAGAGTGATGACCCAGTATGAGTGTTATGTCAAAAAGATAGAGAAATTTAAAAACTCAGAGTATATGAGGAGGCATATAAGGTTTTTGTCCCAACACAAAAGAAGATAGGTCAAAATAATACATTGCTTCATACTGTCTCTTTATCTTCACCTCATGTAATGCTTTGAGTAGAAGAGGGAAGACCTCAGAGAAGAAGGAGTTTGCCCTATAATTACTTTAGGGCAAAACAGAAGTGCTTGGAATGAAACAAAACTAAGAGTCTAGTCTAAGTTAGGGTGTGACAAATTCAGGTGAGGTGAGACCTTGGTCAGTGTCAATATTCTAAAAGTTGAACCCAAGGAAAACCTGATAGGCAAACTTGAGAAACTCAGAAAAAAATCAGTGGGTGCTGTAGCAGAAGTTGAGATACATGAGGAATAGAATAAAATTTCAAAAAGGTGATTAAAAAACAGGCTCCAATCCTAGGAAAAGAACTAATTGGATGGGGAGTGGGCACTCATGAATCCATGGGGTGAGCAGAAGGGAGGCAAGTATATGGCATGGATTCTCAATGAAGTTTTTATTTTAATAATATTTATGATGATAACATTAACTGACATTTATACCATTCTTATTTTCCAAGCTTTATAGAATTTCTATTAACTCTTCTATTTTCTTGGTATTTATGAAGCAGGTACAGTTATTACCCCATTTTACAAATGAAAAAACTGAGCCCCAGAGAAGACAATTAAATTGCCCAGGTTACATAGCTAAATAAGAAATAAAGTTAAGATTTTAAACGAGGCAGATATGCTCCAGAGTATGTCAGGAGAAGGGGTAGAAGCTGCCACCAGCAACATGAAAGGACCTGACAACTCTAACTTCCTCTTTCCCAGGGTGGACACTCTGTTATTCCCCCATGACGTTCCTCAGAAAGCTCTGGAAGGCAGCCTTAGAGCATACTCTGTGCAGAGCTGAGATGAGTCTGGGATTAGGAAATATGTTTCTCCAACTTGTTTAACATAAATTCAATACACAGATTCTCAAACTGACCAAATTAATAAAATAAGATGCCAATTTATTTTTATAGTTACGAATTCTTGGGAATTTTTGCATGAAAGATGTCATATATTAATTGAAGTCACTTATCGACAAAATGTCCAGTACTCTTTACACTCACAAACGCTGAGAAGAAAATCTCCCCATGACTTAGAAATTCTTACTACTCAGATAAGTTGGAGTAATCCACAACTGAAAGGAAATGTGAAAAGTACAGGTACACTAAGTAAATATCTCAGCATCGCAGGCGTAAGGCTGCCATTTTAATTCCTTCCTTCTCAAAGATTTCACTATTTCTAGTTTTTTGCCATGAGAAGGTAGCTTCTCTTTTACATAGAGTATGTCAATGGGAATTATAGTGCATTTTATATGATAAACCATTGTAACTTTTCTGGAATGCCTCTATCCAGAATGTCCAAGCATCTTTATAGAAACAGAGCGTCTGCCATGTGAAAGTAAATGCATCTGGGTGGGCTGTATTTAGGACTTTGCTCTCTTCAAGATACTATACTGAGATCTACTATTTCAAACATTTTAAAAATATACTTAAACTAAGGTAGGAGTATGCTTTACAGGAACCTTGATTTTGATAGCAATTAAATATAAATTAGCTTTCTCACTTTCACAGAATTACCTGCAATTTAAACTTCATCAAGTGTTGATCTGAATATTTTAACTTCAAAGGATTAATAATCACTTGTAAAAATCTCCATTTGACGTTTTCTTTTATACTTTGAACAAAAAGAATGTTTTTCTTTTGAAGAAAATACTTTAAGACCAAGTATGAATGTCTATTTCATGTTGAAAAGAAAACCAGTAAGAAATCCATAGCCACCGTGAAACTGAAGGCTTATTTGAAGAAAATGCAAAGGTGGGTAGGAGAAATCTAATGTGTAGTCCTGTATTTCTGGCCTCTTTCCTTTAATTTGACAGACTGACAACTAACAGAGACACCCGTCTTTGAAGGGAAAAAAACAAACAAAACTGTTAGCCCCAAATTTGAACTATCCACAGAGCTTTCACCAGCCATTAATGTTTATGTAAATGCCTTTTAGAATGACTTGCCCATCTGGAGTTGTAAAGGAGCAAAGCTTCTTTGCTTCTTCTTAAAGCAAATATTATCTTAATGACTAGTTGATAATTGAGGGAAAGTTCTTATTACATTTTTGTAAGAAATGTCCGTGGCACCGTGTACAGTTGGCACAAAGTCATACCCAACTGGTAGCATATCTTTTTCCTTGCCCACACCTTTGCAAACTTTTCTCTTGCTTCTCTCACCTCCCACTTTCTCTTTATTCTTCCACCCTCCCGTTTCCCCCATGTGTTTCTCCCTTGCATTTCCATCACTTCTTGGGCCAATAACGTTCCCAGCACCCAATCTCTCTGGGGGTCTTTTGTGATTAAACTATATAGCAAATATTAGCTATTTTTCTTCTAATATATTTCAACAAATTAAAGAAATTGGTAAGTATTTCCATTAACAAATCAAGTAGCATATTTAAGGTGGGCGTGAGTTTATGACTTCGCTCCATTTCCTAGTTATTGCTTTTGCCCGAGGAGCTTTGTGAACCATTTTTTTTTTTCTAACAAAGTGAATATCAGGCTCAAAATAATCAGAGCTTCCTTTCCTTTAGTCTTGAAGAAAATACCTAATTGAGATACTTACTTTACTGACCCTAATTTTCATTGAACATTTACTATGGACCCCAAAAGTTCTAAGTGTTATGTGTGTAAACACAGATAATCCTCATAACGATCTTCCGAGGTACTATTCTAATCCTTACTTTACAAAAAAGGATAATAAAACACAGAAGGGGAAGTAAAATGCTCAAGTTTACATAGCTGGTAAGTGGTGGAGGACTCAAACCCGGATTGTTTGGCTCAAAAACCAGTGTATAGTGTAGCTCTGACTGCTACACTATAATATCTTTTATTCCTGTGTTCTCGGCCAGAATCCATGCAGAAAAATTAATACTGAAAATAAATGTTTCAAATATGGTTGCCGAACAGTTCTGCAGACCTTCTAGAAAGTATATACATTTGTGTTGTTTACAGACATGAATGGAGCTCTTTACATATTAAGACTGATGTTTAAACAAACATTTTTGTCACTTTATATTTTTATATGAGTATGAAGTAGGCTCATCCTTGCTTGTGTTTAAAATAAATGCAGTTTTTTTCTTTCTATAAGTTTCTGGATTAAAAAAAAAAAAAGATGATTTGTGTTTGGAAGAGCTGTCTACTACCCAGGTGCTTTTTATGGCTGGATTTCACATTAAGAAAACATTTGCCATGGAAACATCTGGAAAACAGATCACACAGACAACATTTTACGCAAGGGAATCTACTTAATTCAGTTGCTCTTTTTAAAAATGGGCCACCCTGTTCATGCCAACTGTATGCATTTAAAGCATGTGAGCCATAAAAATGTCCCATGCTTAAGCAATCAGTTTTTCCTTATTCTCCAATATTTTATCTGCTGGTTAGATTATATTCCACAGCCAAAGAGTTTGGCTTCCTACTATCAACTCTGCCCTGAGATAAAGCATGGCTAGGAGTCCTCTTCCCATTTGCCATGAAAGAAGTAGTTAATGCCACGGAGAGCCTGATATATGGAAAGAAATGGGCCCAAGGAAGAAAACATGTATGTGGGCATACTTTAGTGTATAACTAAGTAGCAACATATGAAGAATAAGAAACTTAGGTCTAAAACAATGATTCTTAACTGCGAGTTAGCGTAAGAAATGATGGCAGAGAAAGCACACCTCACTCTGATTCATAAATTTAGAAGGGACAAAGTAAATATGTATTTGAAAAAAGTTTTCCGGGTGATTCTGGTGTACCACTAGTGAGAAAACATTTCTATAAATCAGTATTTCCAAAAATTGCTTAATGATAAGAGTAGTCTGGGTTGCTTTTTAAAACTACAGGTTGCCAAGAATCCAAATTAAGTAAATTTGGGTGTGCAGAAGGGGAGTTTATTTTCTCTTCAGGCACATTTCAGAAACATTGCACCAAACTGGTATACAGTGCCCTCAAAGACGCACTACAAAGAAATGACTGTCTTGTCAAAAATTTCATATAAGAATCCCCTCCTTGAAGATTCTGGAACATGGATTAACATAATAAAGGTTCTTAAAATCTTGCTAATAGCAAAGAAAGTTCTTAACATTGCTTGACCTACATTTTTACTATGAAACACATTTTCTCATCTGACAGTCTCAATATTTCCGAGGAATTAATGTTCTTAAATCCATACTTCGGAAAATCGTTCTAGTTCCTAAATGGATAAGAATAATCCCACCTAACTAAAGTTGCAATGAGCACATGTAGTCCAATTACACAAATTAGAAAAAGACATTCCATTTGGGTGGAGAATTGGGGTAAGAATTGCAATCAGATTAACTTTCTAAGCATTTGAACCACAAAAAGATACTCTTTCCCTTGGGATTTTAGCCCCTTATTGTATTTGGACTGTGTGAACAGCCTGTGCAACTGTCCACAGTGACCCTGTTCAGTAAGTGCAGGGTAAAATTTGGTTTTTAATGAAATGAGAATACCCTGAAAGAATATGTCCCCTTAGTCCCACCTTTGCAGGAATGTGATATAATATCACTGGCACAGGAGTCAAGTTGTAGACACATGTACAATAGGTGTGATTCATTATGGGAACAGGCCAGAGTAAAGCTGAAATATGGGCATATGAGATGTGAGCCTATTATGGGAATAGGCAGAAGTCGGGTTGTCAGTGAATATACTAGCTATGTAGAGACTGCTAGTTGCCTCATAATGTTTTTCCTCTTCCTCTTCTATATGACAGAGCCCTTGATTTTCAGTTGGGTGAGTAACCATCTGGAACAAATTTCACATTTCCCACACTCCTTTGCTTGGAGTTTTGGCTATAACACTAAGCGCTCGCCAGTGACAAATAAATAAAAACTGTATGTGCAAGTTCAAGGCAGTGTTCTTAAAAGGAGACAGAGCACCCTTATCCTTTTTTCTTTCTGTCAGGTACAATGCAAATGAACGGCAGTGGCAATGGCCAAGAGTGGAAGATGAACTTAGAAATGGAGGCTCTACATAATAGGCTAACAAAGGGCCTGGATGCCTGATACCATGGACAGCCATCCCATCTGTCTCTGGACCACCTACCTCCAGACTGTGCTGGGAGAGAGAAAATAACTTTTATCTTACTTAAGACACTGTATTTGAGTTTTTCTGTCACTCACAGCCAAACTCAATCTTAAAAAATTCAATATGTGTGGTTGATGTTAATTTCCAAGCCAAGTTATTGTAATTTTTAAAGTTTATCTATGTTATTTCCTGCTTTCAATTAGCAACACTAATTAAAACTTGATTTTTGCTTCTATAATGCTGTCTAAATTTAAAATAGCTTTTATATATTTTTATATGCACCGTTTCATGAAAAGACGAATTGTCATCTGAGCAGCCTTCAAAGATTCAAGTCCTTAAATTCAGAAAAAAAACAGAATCTGCAACATGAATATGACTTCAACTTTGAAATTAGATATTTCCTGATTAAAAGAGAATACAAAGATATTCCTATAGTAAGATTTTTTTCTAGGTTCTTAATTTATACATTGGCATATAGTAAGAAATAAGACACAACTGTCTAACATTTAACAACCACACAGCCTCAAGGAAAATAGCAAGTAGAAAAACCACTTATAATGTACTGTGATAAGCTCTAGCAAATTAATATATATTAGTAAATAATAAACAAGCACAGATTGAGTTAAGCACATGTTAGTTAATATACTAGCAAGAAACATTTAACAAATTAATGTGTTTCATGTATCTTACAAATTGCATACATATTTTTAATGTTACCTATGAATATATATCTCTAGTATAATTCATTTATCTCTAACGTTTGTTGCTCATTATTTAATATATCATATTCCACATTAAAGAATTTGACAATTTTTTAAAAGATTTTATTTATTTATTTGATAGGGCGAGTGAGCAAGCACAAGCAGACACAGGAGCAAGCAGAAGGAGAAGCAGGCTCCCTGTTGCACAGACAGCCTGACATGGGGCTTGATCCCAGGACCCCAAGATCTGATCTGAGCTGAAGGCAGACGCTTAAGTGACTGAGCCACCCAGGCACCCCAAGAATTTGACAACTTTATGTAGACTAATAGAAGAATACTATAAATTCTTGCTGAACAAACTTATATATGTATATATGTACATATATATAAATATATGACTATATATATACATATATATGTATATATATACACACATGCATAAATATTCTACACTTTAACATTTATGAGCTACTAATCTGACACTCCTCTCTTTTCCTGGGAATATTTCCTCTTCCACTCCATTCATACAGATCTATGTCATGTTCTTCTATAACCCCATTTTCCTAAATATAGTTACTTAAAGGTTACTCAAGGTGGCCCTAACAGATACATTTCCTAAGAGTTTAGAATGAAACCAGATGCAGTGTCAGTCATTATCCCCCTGTTCACTGAAGCTGTGAGTTGTAAAACTCAGATGGCCAAAGGTTGTATTTCTCTCCATGTGAAGAACACAAGTTTTCAATGAGAGGAAATAATGCTAAATAGATCAAAAAAGTACGGTCAAGAGGGAAAGAGAAAGTTTTGCAACACTCAATTTGTTTTTTTTTAAGTTTAAAGTTTAGTTAGTTAATATACAGGGCAATTGGTATATATATAAATATATACATCTTGGTATATAAATATATACATTGGTATATATAAAAATATATACATCTTCTTTATCTACCCATCAGTCGATGGACATTTGGGCTCTTTCCATAGTTAGGCTACTGTTGATAATTGCAGCACTCAAATCGTGGTTCCACGTCTTCCTGATGCCCAGATGTATTATTGCCCTACCTGTGGCTCGAACGTTCAAAGCCTCTTTGGAATCAATGGACTAATCCATATCCCCTTGTGCTGAAATTCCCTTGATTGGACTTGAATCATTCCAAATAGGTTACATCATGGTCCCGTAGCAAACAACCCCCAATTGTAATGCCTTAAAAAAAAAAAAGATTTATTTCTCTCATATTTCATGACAATCAGGGATTGGCAGCGAGAGCTCTGCTTATCACAGTCATTTGGGAGTTCAAGTAAATGATATAGCCAGTTGTCATGCCAGAGGGAAGAGAGAAAGCTTTAGAGGGTCTCACAGTAGCAATTAAATGCTTTAAACCCAAGCCAGAAAGTGACATACATCATTTCCATTCCCAACTCTTTGTCCAGAAATGGTTATATGACCCCAACCTACATAAGAAGCCAGGGATTATAGTCTGGCTATGTGCACAGAAAAGGGAAGAATGGGAAATAACACATTAGCAACTGGAGTCCTAATTAATATAGCAGTAAAGGTTTTCTTTTGCCAAGGCAAACCAAGGAAAGGGCAAAGGTTGAAATCTGTTGCAGTGGTCATATGTGGTTGAGGGTTTATTTATAATTTTAAATTTCTTTGTTGTGCAGCTGCAACTCTGGATGTCTTATAGTTCTTGATAGTCACTTAGAATCACAGAAAAGTGGGACAGGGTTCTTAGAGGTGAAGCAGCAACATAAGATGCAGGAGAAAGATTTCTCAGATTGGAGCTTCTGAAGAAACCCAGATTCGGTCTAAGCACTGATGATATTGTCCCTGACCAGTTCTAACTATAGCATGGGAGGAGACATGCCAAAGAAAATCTTGAGATAACAGTGGGTGACTAGTGTGATGGCTTTTCAATACGATAAGGAACAAGACCCCTCTGCCTTCCTGCTTGCTCATCCTTTAGCTCTAGGCATTGCACCATATGACAGGCAGGGCTATGGGCCAAAGAGGCTATTTTAGCTGAGTTTTCTTTTTTAAAAAATCTTTCATGAAAGTTCCTTCCAGCAGATGTCACTTATATTTCATTGGCCAAAACTATGCCATAAGGGAACTTGGGAAAGAGAAAATTTTAGCTTTCCAATCTCTATAAATTTAAAATACTGGTTCTTCCACAAGTGTCTATATGTAAATGTTGGAAATTTACATTCTCACTGGGAACAAGGGAGGGCAAGGACATTTTGTTTAAAATTACTACTTATCTGTGGGCAAAGAAAGACCTGAATATCTTTGAAGAAAATAGTTTTGTAGTATTGACCTTTCAGATGCTTCAGTGATGTATTTTTGACATCTAGTAATTTATGGGTTTGACTAAATTGATTCCATTATTGGGGCACAGGCACATTACGAAACAAGTAAAATCTGAGATAGAAAATAAAATGCAAGCAATGATTTCTTGGCTTAGCCAACTTTATAATTCTGGAGAAAATTAAATTCAGAACACTTCATTGGCTTCTGGGCAATATCAAAGAGATATCAGTGAAAGGTCTTTAGTAGTTAAATAGCCTGTGGTAGATTTTATTATTTCTTCATGGTTCTTCCTTCCTTCTCCAACCTTGTTTTGATTCACTGTAAGTGATGTATATCACTTTACCCCATGCTTTTGGGTTTGGACATGTGGAAAGTGACCATATGCCATTCAGAGCCAATAACAGGCATCATGTGTTTCTGCTGGTTGCTCTTTTGCTTCCACCATCTAACTTAAGAACAGCACAATCATATAGTGGCTATTCCTTTAGCCAGGGTCCCAGAAGGTAAGACATGTGGACCGGAACTAAACAAAGCCCAACCATGTTCAGCCAAGTTCTGCTGACCTACATTTGATGTGCAGTCCCATATTTATTGTAGCAAGCCACTAAGATTTAAGAGTTGTTTAATGTCACAGAAATAACTAATAGACCTCCCATTTTACATATTTAGGTAGATTCACAGAAGCAGTTGATAGGATTGGAAAAGTGACCCAAAAATATGTAGTGCCTTTCTTGTATGCAACTGATCTCTTAAAAAGGACAACATCATCCCTGAATAACTATAAACCTAAATAATAAATGTACTGGGTTAAAATAAGGTAAGAACAGCCTATACGGAAGTATGAGCCTCATAATTTAGCATCAAGAGAAGTCAAGGCTTCCTCTCTACGAAAAAAAAAAAAAAAACCAAAAACAAAAACAAAACAAAACAAAACAAAACAAACTCTGACATAGGTATAAGCAAAATGCAGATTCACTAAAAAGGTGACCAGACAAGTATTGGACCCAAAACCTTAGCTAGTAGTTATGGTGGGTATATATTTGTCTTTACTAAACTAGAGTATTTCTTGCATGTCAATTCAGGGCATATCAGAAATGGCAGGTATTTTAGGATCCTGGCCATAGTTTACTTTAGTTATAACCAAAACAACTTTATAAGCCAGTGTTACTGTTGTAATTACTACCAAGTAAATTACTCCCAAATGATAATCATCTCAATACTCAGAGTTTAAACACAGACAATGCTGTGAGATAGACCTGGCAAGACTCCTGGATATCAGACACATGCTGTGTATGCTTTATGAAGTGCCCATCACAGTGACTGGCTCCTCATAGATTCTTTATAAATCATGCAGGAATGAGAGAGAAACTTTACAAGGTACTGAAAGTCTCTAAGTTTCAGTTCCCTCTTTGTAAAATGGATATTGCCTGCCCAAGATTGAGAGGAATAATAAGATATAACATTTTACCGTAGTGCCATGTACAGAACGAAAGTACTCAATATGTTACAGTGTTGATTTTGTTGTTTTTCATCATTATTATAAAGTCAATGGTATCTAGGTCAATGCTATATATAGTATGCTTCTATCTACCTACCGACCTAAGGGAAACTTCAATCTTCAAAATTTCTTCTTTGAGTCAACATAATCTTCACTGAAAGTTACAGAAGACCCGGTAGTTAGGTAGTACAGATAATTCGGTTGACATGTAGGATTAACTATAACCTATATTACAGTAAGGTTAAATGCAGACTCTTTATGTGAGTCGTAAAGTATAATTTATTGAAGAAAAATATGATTTTATGTACTTTCTTTCACCTTTTAGTATAGGCAATCATGACCATTCTCAAATCCCACAGGAGGATACTTCACATACTTCATCATAATTTTGCCTTACCTAAAACCAAAACATTTTGGTGAGAGGTCATAATTGAGTATGAAGCTGAAACTTAAACAATTTGACCCATGGTACCTTTCGTTTCCTTTGGTCAAGCATCCCATTCAGGTAAGGACGTTGCTGTTGCTGGTAAGTATCAGGCAATGGAGAACAGGAACAGAGATTCTGTACTCCTTATTTTTCTATGAAGAGAGAAGCAAACACCTTACATTTCATGACTTGCTACATTAAAAAAAAATAATGCTGTTTATTTAGTTTGAACTCAATTCTAAGAACATAAACATTACCATACTTCAATAAACCTAAAACACCATTTTAAAAAAAACAAAAACAAAAACAAAAGCACAGTCCCATGTGCCACGAAGAAATTTAAGATTCCTAAACTATAACGCACACTCAATTGTGAAGACAGATAAAAATTTATGTTAAAATGTGAAAAACAATGTATATCTCAGAACTGAATATTTTATTTTGCTAATTTGGAAAATGCAATTTAACCTGAATAAAGTGAAAACATCTCCATTATTACAAAAGTTACTGAGTACGAGGGAAATAAGTTTAGAGATCCAACAAATTTGGATTCAAATTCTTAATCATTTTTTTAAATTAGTAGTATGACCTTCCGCATGTTCCTCACATTTTTAGTTGAGCCTCAGATTTTCTTTCCTATAAAACAGAAATTCAACCTATATTCAACACTCGATCTGAAAATTGAATGCAATTATATATATGAAAGCATCAAGCACAATTCATGGCACACAGGAAAAATTAAAAAACAGCTTATTTCTTTATATCATGTGAAAGAAGGAATCTGGACCAGGACCCAGCTGACAAGCCTGTTCCTGTCCCTAGGCTCGTATTTCATCAACACATTTGTCGTTATCTTCTAAAATTTATGTGATGCTTCCTGTGCCATCAACATATTCTCCATTGGTTTTCCTTAACATTGCAATTTTACGTAGTTTCTCTCTTTTTCCTTTTCTTTTTTTCAGTTTTGGACTATACAGCTTTGTTTGTTTCACGGGTTTTCTCTGTTTTATCCCCTCAGAGCTTGATATATTTATGCAGCATCTGTTCAAATTTGCTTTCTTGCCCAGTGACTATCTGCATTTTACCTGTGTTGTTATAAATTTCCTCCAAAACAATGGTAAGGTTAAATTCTCCAGGAGTTGTCATTTTTGTTACATATGTTTTGGTTAGCATACAATGGTAGGATCTTTAGTAGTAAGCAAGAAGTTTCAACATCTTTTAATCTTATAGAACCATCTAATTTAGAGGTACACCAGAGGTGCACAAATAATTATCGGCCACCAAATCCTTTTACTCAATTGAAAAGGAAACTGAAATCTAAAAAGATTATGTGACATGTCAAACATCATAAAAGTAGGTGGCCTATCTCTCATGCTTTTAAAACTAAATAAGAAAATTGTCAAAATATGAAAAGGATGGAGAAAAACTAATCCTAATGTGCCTGGCTGGGCCAGCGACAAAAGCTCAAGATCTTAGGGAAAAGCCTAATGCATCTTGAAGCATTTCTACATGGGATTTTTAGAAGGTGATTTCCTTGGATAATACAGAGTACTTCATTTCATAAGAGATAATGTGGGGAAAATACATGTATTGGAAAACATACAATCTGGATCCTTTTTATAACACAATTTCAATCTGTTTCTAGGCAGCAACAGCTCTTTACTCCCCAGAACAATTTCTGCCAACAGAATTCACCAGACAGAGCATGCACACTTCCATTTGCATTTTCTTTTCCCAGTTCCCACAGAATTCTCTCTGAGCCTATAACCACTTAATGGTAAGGAAAAGCAGGCAGTTCAAAATTTTAAATTAATTTAGTTTTCAAGTAATTTCTTAAAATAAAAAAAATAGATTTAAAAAAAGAATCACATTTTTGCAGTATCAAGCTGAGTCCAGAATTTGTAGAAGTAATTCAACAAACCTTAGATAGGAGTAAAGAAAGAAACTGCAAAAGAATCCCAAAGAATGAATGATTAAAAAGAGCCAAGTCCATAGGATTATTGGATTAGAGAAAGGTGCTGCTCCAAAACAATTCCTAAACATTTGTCCAAATTCCAGTAAGTTAATTTTAAATATGTTTGTATATAGAGGGACATTTCTTGTGATCTTCGGAACAAATTTTTTTGCTGAATTTTGCTTCAATTTCTTTATATAGCGGTGCTCTTGAAATGACAGAGCAAATATATTTTTGGTGATTGTTGTTACAGAGAATTGCATTTTAGATATGTAGTTCCAACTACACTGAGAGATCAAGAGAACAAGTTAATTTGGAGCAGTTTCTTTTGTTTGGAGAGAAGTCACCTCCATTCTTTTCAGCACAAAAAATTGGCATCCTGTCCTAGGAAAGAGTATAATAAAGCAGTGTTCTGGCTGAACAGTGGGAATCTCACCTTTTACCAAACATTATGCAAGACTCTAAAGCTGCTGAAAAGATAAAACTGCAAAAGGGATGAAGAAGGATCTTAAATAAACAAAAAAGATAAAAATCCCTTGATTTGGGGAGTTAGGGTTAGAATATTTCTGAGGGATTGAGACTGTTCTTGAATAAGATTACCTGGAAGAAAATGAAATAAAAAAATCTACCAAATGACAAGTCAACCAAGAAAGTACAGAGTCTCATATTATGTCCATCGAAGACTAAACTTTTGTAAGAGCAGAGAAACTGTGGGCAAGTACATGCATAAATCTGCACACCTTTACTGACATGGCCATTACAGAATTGTGAGTTTGCTGAGAAGGAAAAGACTGTGTGTGACTGTAAATAAAGAGCCAAGACTTGTGAATCCAGGCATATTACTGGCCAGAATGAGCTGGAGGGCAGGCCCTCTTTTCCTTCATCGTCTACTGTTTAAATATTAGGCCAGAGACTTTGGGCCAAATAAGTGTTTTAGATAGAAATGCTGGGCCACAGAGCTTAGTTGAGGAGTCCTCACCATTAGGAGATTATTACAGTTAAGGGCAAGAGGCAAGGTGTGACTTATACATAGGGCTAATAATTCTCAGGTTATTTCCACTGGCTTCACATTCCAACTGCAATTAGGATGACAGTAGCAAGTACAGAATCACTTTGGATTGGCCAGATAACTGCTGCTTACATTATTTTGGTAACATACCAGAATGGTGGCTGATTCTGGAACAACAGTGTTTTCGGACAGTGCTTGTGGAATCTTCTACTTTTCCTGTGAGTTCTAGCTCCGTTCATGAGGTTGACTGATGAGGATATAATGATGTGAGTAAATATCCCGGAATTCAAGGAATACTGACCCACTGGAGGAGAGAGTGATAAAGAAGGCTCAAATTAGTTTTGATTTAAATAATAATAATCTATGAGCTGGAAAATTGGGTCATATTAATTGCATATAAAATAAAAATGAAAGCACTTTCTTATGGGTGGAAAGATATGTGGAAAGGAAAACAGGAGTGGAGGTAGTTTAAGTTAATGGAAGAGAAAATCTATGAAGATATGGAATTATTTATCTTCCGATGGTGATTAACTTTCAAGGAGTTGATCTTGATTTCCCAGAATTACTATTTTCTAGCAAGTTCCAGGCTGCTAGGAGGAAAAAACCTGGTATTAATAATAACCTTATAATCATAGGTCTGTGGAGGCAAACTTTTCCTGTAATAGGCAAGATAATAAATATTTCAGGCTCTGAGGGCCATAAAAATCTGTTTTGCTACTAAATTAGTCCATTTTAGCTTGAAAGCCACCATGGACACTACTTAAATGAATGGAGTGTGGCTATGTTTCAATGAATCTTGATTTACAAAAACAGCAAGTAGTTGGATTTGGCCCATGCGAAGGCTACAGTTTGCAGACTCTTATTTTAGAGTGATGATGTACATTATATAAAGACAGCTACTTGCTAAACTTTTTGAAGACTGCTTGGATTAAACTAGCCTTTTAAAAAACCAAACATTTATTAAATTTCTACTATGCTTAAGTTATGATGCTTCTGCCCAGAGATAAAAAGAAAAATAAGACATTGTTGCTTTTAAAAATCCAACAACTTAAAAAAGAAGAAAGAAACAACAGCCCTAAAGTTCTAGTGCTATGATAAGAGGGCAGTCACAAAAACACATATAGAGTGGAAATTCAGAAGAGGGAATAATTAGCTTTCCCAAAGTGTTTCACAAAAATCTCCAGGGAAAAAGTGACATGAGCCGAGAATTTTTCATAACTGTTTACTAACATTAAGTAGTCACTTTTAGTAGAGCCAAAAACATAAAGAAAGATACTGACAGAGAAAAGTAGAGGGAAGACTGGCCAAATCAACATTATATGTATGCATGTTATCCCAATGCACTTGGACTGTCTTCTGTAGTAATAGTTATAATGATCGTCATAAAAATAATGATCATGGTAAATATTTATTGAAGACTAGGTCAATTCACAAAAATTGATTTCTTAAAACTTATTCTGCTGCATAATCAATTTTCTGAAATTCTGATGACTGATTTACTGGAAAGGGTTTTAAGTGCTTTCACAGGAATATTCAGTTTCTGGTACTGAATATATTCAACATTCATCATTGCATAAGGGATAGTGTAAAACATACTAATTTTTTTTCAGAACATTTTGGGACTTCTTTGTCAATGTCTTAATATTTACTTTTTAGCACTTACAGAATGGTTAACTAATGCTTCGTATATCTTCTCAATTTCATACTTAGGATTAAAGATAATATTTGAGACATATTCTTTATACCGTGTGCAAATTATTTATCTGTTGTCTCTCAATTCTAAACTGACCATCCTATACTCTGCTTTGTGACATGCCTTCCTCCTCCCTAAGCTGGCTCCCCATTAGGGTGTGCTAGAGAGAGAAAATCAGGTAAGAGGAGAAAAAAGAAGCTTGCTACTTCCTGCTTTCTCCCTGCTTTCTTTCTATTCCTCTCACGCTTCTTCAGCCCAGCATGACCAATTCTTTCCAGTAGCAGCATTTGAAACCAATTTACTGTTTTCCCAGCACCAACCAGAAGTAAGTAGTTCAGTACTACAACTTTCCTCAAGAAGTGGTATTTTAGCAATGGTTTCTAAACTTACTTGGTTATGGAACCCTTTGGGGGAACATTTTATTCAAACATATTCCATGAAATATACTCGACAATGTGATCAATGTATGTTCAAAAATAATGTTCACTGAGTGCTTCTTATTGGCAGAAACTGTTCTATTTCAGAAAATGCTTGAATATTCTATGAGGTAGGTACTATCTTTATACCGATTCCACACATTAAAAAACTGAGGCAGAAGGGTTTATGTAATGTTCCTAATCATAGAGCTCCTAAGTAACAGAGTTGGGATTCAAGTCCAGAATTTGAAAATATTAACTATTATATTACACTACCACTTAGATTATTATAGAAGATTTAACAGAATGGGAAATACCACAGGCAGAGTTATTGGTGATGGGTATCTAACAATAGCTTAGAAGGAAACAAAAATAAATGAGACTTTGAATAAGGCAGTGGCCAGGAATAGGAAAAAAAGGACAGATTCAAATAACCAGCTGAGGTTGAATGAGAACTCTATAACCTATTGGATATGGAACATAACGAAGAGAGAAGAGCAAAATGATTGTATTAGTTATCTACTGCTGCATTGAAACACCCATATCTTAGTGGTTTCCAACAACAGCACTTACTTAACTCTTAGAACTGCAAGCTCACTGGGAGATGGCTGACCTAGGATGGCTTTGCCCACGTGTCTGCATTCACCTGGCAGGCTGCCCTGAGTTAGTTTTGCTGATCTTGGCTGGGCTTTCTCATGTGTGTGGGGCCTTAGCATGAACCAAGGATACCGCCACAGTGATTACTGAGATTTTTGCTTGAATGGCCAGTGAGATCGTAACCATTGTCTAAGATATGAGAAACCAGAAAAGGAGCATATCTGAGAGGCAAAATGAATGAAAATATTAGTGTTGATTGGGCATATAGAACTCGTAGTAAGATAGGCAGAGATATCTCATAAGAAGTTAAATATGGGTCTGGAGGTTGACAGAAATAAAACAGCAAAAATAGGATCATGGAAATTAATTTAAAAAGCCATAGGTTTATATGGTATCACTCATGGCAATCATGTAGAGAAGTCAGGACTGTTCTGAGACTGTCAATAATCTACTTTATTTTGCTTCTGGTACTAAGTAATGGCTGTCAAAGAAAGGACCATTTAATATAATTGAGGTTGAGAGGTAATTATTGTTGTCGTATAGTCTTTCTGCAGTATTAGATGCACTTGATTCTTAATTTCCAAGAAAAAAAGTAATTTCTTCTACAGAGGAAGGAAACAGAAGAAGCAGAGACGAACGATCTTTAATCGCCAATAGCTACATTATGGGAGAGATACAAGTGACAGAAAAGAGCAAGCTTTCATTTCCTTAGACATTTCTTCCTAACATTGAGGGGATGATAGTGATGTCCCAAGGCCTGTATTTTAAACAGGTTTGTAAATGGTACTTCGGGAATTCAAGAGAATGTATTAAGTGATTTCTGATGGTCTGCACTAGCTCCACCATTCCACAAATCCAATTTAATCAAGGACCCTGAGAAAGTGTCTATCACCTGTTTGGCATAATAAACAGCGTAAATCCAAGTTTTAATAAGCTTTTTTGAATTTCCTAATTCAAACCTGAAGCATGTGATTTAATTTAATTAAAGATTAATAACAAGCACAATAACCAATACACATTTTAAGTACATGTGAGCATTTTAAGTAATATATCTCACCATTATTTCTCACATTTATATAATTTGTCTTCTTTTTAATAATTAGCATATATAATACCAAAAAAATCCAATATTTTTTGGTGTGGTGGGAATAATATTCAATGGCTTTTCTCTTTTAATTTTCTTGAATTTGGTCTTTCTCATCAGTAATATTCTAGAAACATGGATTTACCTCCTTGAAGGATCAGAATTATGGAACATATGCAAAGTGTAAGAGGTAGTAAAATTCTGGTTTTGGGACCTGAAGTCAAATTTCTTCAGCCCATATCAAAACAATACTTTTCAAAGTCAGACTACGTTGAGAAAGAGAGAATCTAAGTTATTTTAACTGCCTTAACATAACAACATTGAAGCTTGCCCACTACAGCATGGATTTTACTATCTATAAACTAGAGACAGAAGAAAAAAAAAAAAAGGAATGCAGAACATGACAAAAGGAAAGGTTGGTGATGGAAGCACATTTTGTCTAGCTCTGGGCATTGTGAGAATGAGAAACAAGACAGTGATTTGGGAAGCAGACAGTTAAAACTACGTGCCTGACCTTCCTTCACATGTTAGACAGATTGACTGGAAACCTAGAGCAAAAAGACCATCTGCTTAGTTTTCCCCTTAAAACCTTGGGCTACCATGTTGGTGGCACAGCCCACACCTGAGGGATGATGGCCCAGCACAGTTAAGAGAGGTGTTTAGATAAATGAGCATGAAGCATCACACCTAGATCTCCATGGTCTGCATGTAGCATAGATGTATCATGCTTCAGTAAGAAAAAGTAGAGGTCTTAAGATGGCCTGGAGATCAGGGCACAGAGACAAATGTACAGAGACTTTGTGTCAGAGACAAATAGTGGAGACCACAGACTTTCATGATAAGAACAAGAATGATGCTTGGAAAGGCCAGACAGAACTAGGTGTGGGCTAGTTAGTCAGACTAGATTTGCCATAAAGAGCCACAAAGACCAAGAAGATATGACATAGACCCTGTATGACTCTCCTATTATTGCTGTTAATGAATGGTCACAAACTTAATGGTTTAAACAACACAAGTTTATTATCTTATAGTTTTGGAGACCAGATGTCTGAAGTGGGTCTCACTGGGCTAAAATCAAGGTACTGGCAGGGCTACATTACTCTGGAAGCTGTAGATGAGAATCTGTTTCCTTCCCTATTCCAGCTTCTAGAGACCGCCTGCATTCTTTGGCTCATGGTCCTTTTCCATCTTTAGCCTTTTTCATCCTGCATCACCCTGACATTGACTCTCCTGTCTCTCTTTTACTTATAAGGACACTTGCGATTACATTGGGCCCACCTGACTAATCCTGGATAATCTTCCCATTTCAAGATCACCTGATTAGCAAGCATAATTCCATCTGCAACTTTAATCCCCCCCTTACATTGTAACTTAAGATATTCACAGGTTACGAGTATCAGGGTGTGAGTATTCTGGGGGGGGGGGCATTATTTTGCCTACCACAGAGCTGATACATTTTTTTTTTTTTAATCTTTAAACCAAACCTGGACACCATCTTGGAACAAAACAGGAACAGAGGAGGTAATATGAGAGATAGGCTTTCTCAAAAAGAGGACGAGTCATGCTCAAGAGATTATTTAAAGCTGAAGAGAAATGCCTTTGATTGCCTTGTTTAGAATGTTATCTCCCCTTTGCTCTTCACTGAAGCCTCTTCCACTTGCCTCCACTTTCCAATTGCTTTCCAAGGAGAGATAGAGGCTCTTGAAAACTTAGATCAATTACAAAAAGAAGCTCATTTTCCTTTGCATATCTGAGGACTGAGTTAAATTTTTGAATCTGCCACATTATTGTGAATCACAATATTGAACCCTAAGATGAATTTTAAAAACATAACAGATTTATTTGATACCATACAGACACTTGAAGAAGAAATCTGATCATCGTTACTCAACAGATCAGACTGTCACACGTTAAGAGATTTGTCCATTGGGGCTCCTGGGTGGCTAGTTGTTAAGCGTCTGCCTTCGGCTCAGGTCATGATCCCAGGGTCCAGGGATCGAGCCCCGCATCCGGTTCCCTGCTCAGCGGGAAGCCTGCTTCTCCCTCTCCCACTCCCCCTGCTTGTGTTCCTTCTCTCGCTGTCTCTCTCTGTGTCAAATAAATAAAATCTTAAAAAAGAGAGAGAGAGAGAGAGAGAGATTTGTCCATGAAACTGAGTAATAGAGGAATCTAGAGAAGCCTGGAGTGAGGAAAAGGAACCCTGAGATCCTGGCCTCTACCTCAATGTTACTGTCTTGAGCAGAAGATTTAAAAACATTAACTTTCCTAAGAACTTGCTGTATATATTTATGATAGGTGGTCCTCTTAAATTTTCAGGAAACCTGCCACTTTCATTACCAGAACTAAAATAGTGGAGATGGAAAGTGAAATGTTGCCCTAATCACACACTGCCTAGGAATCCACAAAGTCTTCCTTAAACATGGATGAAACTATTAAGCAGAGAAAAGGAATTTAAGAGCCAAGTACATCCTGAGACAATGTCAGAAGTGTGTTTAAGGGAAAAAGATTGATTTTAGAGGTGTTGGCAGTTTTATGAAGTTATTGTGGATGGAAAGTGGAAAAGTATTTCAGAAAATAAACTGGAGAGAAAATTTCAAAGTCCCAAATCCAAAGAGTGGCACTGAACTGTGAAATTAAGGAGAAACATTTCCAGCAGCACATAAAAGTGTCAAAGTGGCAGTAATGGAGCTTATCATTACCCAGGTGTGTACCTGAGTACATTAAGGTGATGGAAAGGTAGTTGCAGAATATCTGGGATGCTGGAGCAGAAGAAAAGATAGAGTGCCTTTTTCCTTTAATTGGCAAATCAACGACAAGGAAGAGAACTGTCATCCATTTTTAACCACTTCTCTTCACTGCACGAGGACTTTTACTCAAGAATGGCAATATATCAAGGGATAGAAAACAGGACCCAAATTCTTAAAGTCCACCAAGGTAAATAACAGCTGGGGAGAATGATATCGAAAATTATGTTAGAATTAAGGAATCCTAAATCAAAAGAGAAGCATTCTGAACTATAAGAGAAGAAAGTATATCTTAGCACCAATGAGGCAACCCCCCACCCCCACCACACACATATATTCTCTCTATATATAGTCTCAATGAATGGGTTTTACTAAGTGAGTCCCACCTGTTAATCCTACTCTGCAGTGACTTGGAAGATAATTCTTTCTCTCACGTTTCCCCTGTATTTAACTGCCCATGCATAGAGTAGAAGTCAACTGATTTGCACAAGACCTCATGTGGAAGTCACTACAGAAAGTGCCACCTACTCTTTGAGCATGTATGATTTGTGAGCCCTCCAGAATTCTCCACAGATGCGCCCTTATACAGGACCATTTTTTTACATACACAGTTTAGGCTTACTGGTTTTATTCACACATCACTATACTAATTGTTTTCTATTTTTTGCTTTTTTTATAATTTTACCAAAAATTCTAGTTGATGTGTGTACAGTTACCCTTTGATCCTTCTATTAATACAATTTGACCATGTGAGTAAAATATATTCTAGATGCTAATGTTTTTTTTCCTTAGAAATGAGTTATATAAAAAGGCTGGAGATTTTTTCTTTATACAGAGAATTATTACATATAAAAGATTTTCAAATTAAAAACCATTCTAATGAATATAGTCATTTAATATCATTTCTTTTAAAAACTTCTTAACATCTTTTGTTCTGAAGATATTTGCAATTATACATTGATATCTGATATTTATATAAAAGCATTAAGTACACTGTCCGGTACAGACACATGCACACATACACATGGAAATACACCATGGAAATGGTATTGTCAGGGAAGGGTCATGAGAAGAGAACATACAAGCAAAGGTCTGAAGGAAGCAAGGGACTGAGCCAGGTGGCTATCTGGGGCCAGTGGCCTCCGGGCAAAAAGACAGGTGGTTCTTAGTCACAACTGATGCTCAAGAAATGATAATTTATTAGCTGGTCAGCTAGCTCAATTTAATCAGTGGGTGTCTTTTGTCAAGTCGCTCAACCTTTAAGTTGTTAGCTGTAAGTAATAGAACTTTCTTCTCTACTTAATGCAAATGCTATGAGAATCAACTCTATTATATATATAAAGTGTAGGTGGTAGGAAAAATCAGAAAAAATACTACCCACTCCCTATACCTTGCTATTAAAAGGATTCTTTAAATCCAGTGTATTTATTTATTTATTTTTAGATTTTATTTATTTATTCAGGAGAGACAGGCAGAGGCAGAGGGAGAAGCAGGCTCCCTGAAGAGCAGGAGCCTGATGAGGGATTCTATCCCAGGACCTGAGATCATGACCTGAGCCAAAGGAAGATGCTTAATGGACTGAGCCACACAGGCACCCTAAATATAGTGTATTTAAACAAGATGAGTGTCTTTACCCTCAAACAGAGAATATCCATTAATGTAATTATATAGGTTCTAAATCCAGAAGTAATCCATGCATTGTATAATTTGAAATCCTCTTTCTATACACCTGTAAAGGTTATATTAAATATAACAGAAATAATAGTAAGACTGCCTTTTACACCAATTTGATCAGTAAAAATAATGATAATAAAATGTAACAATACCAAATGTTATTAAGAATGTGAGCAACGGAGACTCATGCACTGATGTTATGCGTATAAACTGAAATAACTACTTTGAAGAGCAATTTGGCATAATCTAGTAAATTAGATGTGTGTACTCTTCAACTCAGCACTTACAATCTAGATATACAAATTCCAAATACACACACATATATATATATACACACACACATATATGTATATATATGTATACACAGAAAGAAAGAATGTAATTTTTTTTTATAATAAAATGGAAAACTAAGTCCTATAAACTAAAAGGGAATAGATAAAGGAATTGTGTCACTTTCACATACTGTGATAAATCATATCTAATAGCATTAATAATCAAAAACCATATTTTGTGAATAACAAAGTTGAATATATGTATGTATAGCTTAATATAAAGGTATGCAAACTGGCAAAAGAATACATCATGTTGACATATATGTACATGCTCTAAGTGCTTTACACCTATGATCTCGTTTAATCCTCATAACAATTCTCTATAAAAGACAGTATGATTTCCTCCTTTTAGAGATAGGGAACTGAAACACAGGTCAGTGACTTGACCAGTATCACATAGCTAATAAGTTGGAGCCCTAGAATTTAGACCAGTCAGCTCTCAACCAATACACAAACAGTCCTTGGTAGCTATGCTTACATTAAAGCAGCAGTTCTCAAAGTGTGTCCCAGGTCCCAGCAGCACCAGCAGCACCTGGAACTAGCCAGAAAAACAAGCTTTTGTATCTCATGCTAGACCTACTGAATCAGAAATTCTGGGACTGAGTTTAGCAAATGTATTTGTAACAAGTCCTCAGTGTGACTCTTATCCATGCTAAAGTTGAACCCTTTGGTTAAGGTAACATACAGGCCTGTAGATTTCATTAATGGGAAAACTAAAATGGGAGTTACAATGTATGTTTTCACATCAGGTGAAACCTGATGCTACTTGGCTCACACTTTAAAATGCCCTGTGAGCTGCAGAGAGGTTGCAAAAAATCACTGCATCTACTTGGGAATGAGGTAAAATATTTGTGGTGGAAGGGCAGAATTTTCAGACAGAAAAACTTGAAGAAGATCCTTGGAGAATATATGTCAAGCTGACCTAGGTGATCTGAATAACATAAAGGGAAGATTTTGTGTGGGATCCCCTCCCCGCTCCCATGAATTTCAATCTCTTGTGGGAGAGTTAAGAAAAGCCAAATTAGCTCAAACTCTGATACTTCTGTCCTTTGAGCCGCATGTGCTCTGAAACTGAACAGTCGTTTTCAATAAAGAAATTTACATTTACTAGTTGAATCTGACCTGGCTATGTAAATTTTGTAGAAGCAATGTGGCAAAGGGGTAGAGGATCTGGAGCTTTTGCAATCCATTTTCTGTGCTTAGCAAATTTCTAAAAGGTATATGGTCCCATGGAGTGCCCTGAGGCATGGAGTCTTAGGGGTACTAGAAGTGTGGTACTGCCAGTGAAGTTAAGCACAGAGAAGCCCATGAACTGGTAACGCATTCCAGAGCGGACATCCGCCAGGGAATAAATCCAACTATTGTATTGCCCCCATGAGCTAGAGAATGCTGAGATGGATTTCACATATGTGCTTTGTTTTATGTAGCATTACATTAGCAGAATCTGGTTCAGATGATTCACCATAAGCATGTACTGCATGGAAGAAAGGAAAAACAAAAGAGACTTTCTTCATGGGAGACTTTTGTTATCCGACAAAAATTCTAAAACTTTTTTTGAGGGCTCACAAATTATTTCTCTGCTTCCAGCCCTATGACTGTTCTGTCGATGTGTTTGTTTTATTGTTGTTTTTAGTGGCTACGATATGAAAGGGAGGGAGAGAGACTTGCCATCACCTTGACTCCACCTTGTACCCACGCAGAGAAATGAATTTTAAATAGATTTACAGTGGACACATTCAGCAGATAATTCTCCCCAGTATAAGCATCTTTCCCTCTCTCCAATACACTTTGCGAATGCTTAAGTGTATTAACAGGGAATGGATACAACTCCGCCCAAAGAGATAGTGATTTGATGAAAAAACGATCTTCCTCTTGGAACTGGTCCAATTTATGCCTTAGACACCCACCAGCTCTCATTTGTAAGCCCTTGCCTAGCATAGGTCCATCCAGTTTATATGATCATTTTAATGTGGGTGAAAGTCATCTTATCTCTTTTTCTAAAAAAATGCCATGATTTTATATCTAATGTGTACAAAACTCTTGGGTTAAGTTTGATTTGGCAATGCCACCTGGGGTTTTTATTCTCTCCCAACTAACCATGCTGATATAGGCAAGAGACGCATTTGTGCCTCGCTGTTTATTCACTATAAAATTATGCTCTGCCACTAAAAACTGTCTTCTTTCTTTTTTTAAAAAATTGTCTTATTTTTTAACAGTGTTTCTTTGCCTTTCTTCTGAATGTTTACTGAGTGTCGGGCATATTACAAATGTGTCTCTCACGTTGCTAAGATGATAGATATTGTGATTTCTTAAATTAAAGATTAAAAAAAAACTGTGCTTCTGCAAGTCTGTACGTTTTGCCAAAGACCAAGCAGCTAGTGGACACTAAAACTGGATTTGGGAGCCAAGATCAGGATGGTACTTTCTGTAGCCCTTTGTACTATATTACATCTCAGATGAAAGAACCTAATATTAACATTCAAGCACATTTTTAAGTCCTCAGGGACCAAGACTAAGACACATTAGCCTTTGTCATGGGGGTGAACTACAACTTTGTCATTTTTGTCCACTTTTTTGATGAACCAGTTATCAGCAGGTGTCCTCAGAAGGGCTACATGTTTTCTCACTGAACAAGTTTCACACACACACACACACACACACACACACACACACACACACACACACACAGAGTTACAGCCTCCTGCATGTAATCCCTTTAAGTCACTCTCCAAAGAAAACCATTGTGTGAAGTTGGGCATAGCATTTCCATACATGTTTTCAAACCCTTATTAAATATGTCTAATTTCCATTTCTTACTCTTATAATTAATATTGCAATAACCTTTTTGTACAACTCCCATTGTGCACCCGGCAAGAGAGCCTCTAAATGTTGCTCATTCATACACTAGCAGCATTAGCGCTGACTGGGAGCTTGCTAGAAATACACAGCTCAGGCCCCGCTTTAGACCTTATAAATAAAGACTGCACTTCTGCTTTGGAACAATATACCCAGGTGCTCCAGAAGCACATTTGACTTGGAGAAGCACTGATTCAGGGTCTATAAAAAGGAGTGAATTGCTGGGAAGGACACACACTTCTTCAACTTTATTAGATATTCCCAAATTGCTTTCCAAAGTGATTATACCAACATGCAATCCCACCAGAAATCTGTCTTTTCAAATATTTGCCAGTCAGCTAGATGTGAAAAGCTACGTCATTATTGTTTTGATTTGCATTTCCCTCATTTTCATGAGGCTGAGCATCTCTCCATAAATCCGCTGCCCATTGGTGCTATGAATCCCCTGGTCATATCTTGTGCCAGATTTTCTGTTGGTTTCTTTGGTTTGTATTCTGTTCTTTTCTATCAAGTCAAAGTAACCTAAAGAGGTCTTTTTACCTTTACTTTCTCCTTTCCCCTCTTTTATCTTTCCTTCTCTCCCTATTTGCTAAAAGGGGTTGCAGGGTTGGAAGTTATTCAAGATAGTCCAGTTGTCAGGATATTAGATGTGAACAATCATTACACCAAAGTACTTTATTATTTTCTCCTCGACCAGACAAAATAATACTAACAATAATAGCTAGTCCATGAGTGAACAGAACAGAATTTGAATCCAGGCCTGCCTGATTTCAAGGTCTATGCTCAAAGGCTTTTTCAATCTCCGACCGTTTCTGGTTCAAAACATTTTTACATTAAAGCTGAAACTACTGTTTCCTTTCTCCCTTTAATATACAATATATAATAGTATATAATATGTATATTATATGCATGTATAAGAGATGATATAAATAATTAATGGCATGGATTGCATTTGTATGTAACAAGTATCATGGTGTAATCTTTTTATAGCACTGGGGTATAGCAAAGCTAACCTCTGAATTACAGTCTTCAGTAATGAGTAGGTAAAAGAAAAGATGAAATAGTTCTAAAGCCATTCATTAAGATTTGTTATACAGTTCTACTTCCACTAATTTTTTTTTTAATTCTTGCAGGAATCACCTATGAAACCTGATAAATAAATAAGATTGCTTATTTGCTTATAATTGTTTT